>NC_024801.2:1466889-1618858 GCF_000309985.2 Brassica rapa | reverse complement strand
ACATGTGACGACTGAGAATGATTGGTTGAAACTGAATCATTTAAATGAAGGGTCTTTTTTGACTTTTACCATTTCCCTAGAGTATCCCAATTAATGAAGAGTACGCTAGACTCATTAAGGGTAATGACATATCAGTTTTTTTTTTGTTTAGGAGCCTGCGAGACTTTGCTTCCTATTTAAGGGTAATAATCTCAATGCTCTAATGAACCAAAATTTTTTTTCTATACTCTTACTTATTCTAGTGTACTCTTTTTGTAACGAAATAAGACAATTCCAGTTTTGCCTTTGTTTTTTCCTTCAAAGTCAAATTTCAAATTTTTTAATCTCAATAATCGTGGTCAAGTTTCATCTAGTTTTACAGTTTTACCAAATTCTAAATTTTACCAAATTTTACAATTTTATAAGTTTTACAAAGAGAGAGAGAGAGAGAGAGCGAGAGAGAGAGAGAGAGAGAGAGAGAGAGGAGAAGAGAGAGAGAGAGAAGAGAGAGAGAGAGAGAGAGAGAGAGAGAATGTATAAATTTTAATTCTATTTTACGCTTCGTAAATAGAGTAAATTACAACAATATATTATCTGAACATTACATATTAGAGAGATAGAAGAGTAGGGAGAGAGTGAGTAAAATAAGAAGGGAAAAGAGAGGGAGGTAAAGATGGAGATTGGAGAGACTGATAGAGGGGCGAGATGACGATTGAGGAGAATAACAGAGGGAGTGATGGAAGAAAGATAAATTTTATCACTAGTATTTTGTTTTGTCTTTCATAAATAGAATAGTACAAAGTCTTATTATAGCTGTATATATTCAATTTATAAATATATCTCAGTTTTACAAAATTCAAAACTGAGAGAGAGAGAGAGAGAGAGAGAGAGATGGAGAGGAGAGAGAGAGAGAGAGAGAGAGAGAGAGAGAGAGGAATGCCCGTCTAATTAGAGAAAGCGGACCCACATGTGACGACTGAGAATGATTGGTTGAAACTGAATCATTTTAATGAAGGGGTATTTTTGACTTTTACCATTTCCCTAGAGTATCCCAATTAATGAAGAGTACGCTAGACTCATTAAGGGTATGACATATCAGTTTTTTTTTGTTTAGGAGCCTGCGAGACTTTGCTTCTTATTTTAAGGGTAATAATCTCAAATGCTCTTAATGAACCAAAATTTTTTTTCTATACTCTTACTTATTCTAGTGTACTCTTATTTTTAACGAAATAAGACAATTCCAGTTTTGCCTTTGTTTTTCCCTTCAAATCAAATTTCAAATTTTTTAATCTCAATAATCGTGGTCAAGTTTCATCTAGTTTTACAGTTTTACCAAATTCTAAATTTTACCAAATTTTACAATTTTATAAAGTTTTACAAAGAGAGAGAGAGAGAGAGAGAGAGAGAGAGAGAGAGAGAGAGAGAGAGAGAGAGAGAGAGAGAGAGAGAGAGAGAGAGAATGTATAAATTTAATTCTATTTTACGCTTCGTAAATAGAGTAAATTACAACAATATATTATCTGAACATTACATATTAGAGAGAGAGAAAGAGTAGGGAGAGAGTGAGTAAAATAAGAAGGGAAAAGAGAGGGAGGTAAAGATGGAGATTGGAGAGACTGATAGAGGGCGAGATGACGATTGAGGAGAAATACAGAGGGAGTGATGGAAGAAAGATAAATTTTATCACTAGTATTTTGTTTTGTCTTTCATAAATAGAATAGTACAAAGTCTTATTATAGCTGTATATATTCAATTTATAAATATATCTCAGTTTTACAAAATTCAAAACATGATATATACAAAAAAAATCTATGTTTTTTATTAGTATATAAAAATTTCAAATTATAATTTTTTAAACTTAGAAAGTGAATTAAAAATGAGAGGTGAAAATGAAAAATGATAATATAGCAATTAATACATAAATATCATAGCTTAGTTGTTATTATGGTTAGAGACTTCATTTAAATTCTATTATGTATGTGCATCTATATTTCTTTATATTGAATTGGGTCTAATTTTTATTTTCTTGAAGAAAAAATGAAAACCGCAGTAAGATTTTCTTTCTTCACTTCAAGATTAGACATATTCTTAGAGTACAAAATATCTTGGCGGATAAGCTTGTACGCAGTGTGGAAAATTCTTGTTTAGCTTCGTTTTATGTCGATTCAATCCTATCAGTTTGGCTTCTTAAACCGATTAGAGTTTCTAGTTAATTTTTAGTTGATGTCGTCGGAAAGAAAAAAAAAACTAAAACCCAATATTTTGACCTACCTTGGAACTTCTTCGCTCCACGTCAATGAAAGGGAAAAGTAGATAAGTGAAACACATGGGGTTGACCACGTGTCTACATTTCACGGATCCGAAGGTAGATCTCCTCTTCCTTTTGCACAGATGTTCTGATCTTCTAGTCTCCTCACTTTCTCCCGACCAATCATATGGCTTTGTCTAGCCGCCATGTTCTTAGAGATTTTTTTTTTTACTTTTAATTACAATATAGGAAAATAGATGTATATTTTCTAAAATATTTACAATAGACAAGTATTTTGTTTTTTTTTTTGACATAAAAACTACTCTTAATCAGACTTGAATTAGTTTGAATAACAAATCGAAATATAATAACTAACAAAACAAAAAAACTTACGAAAAAAGCCTACGAACAGACAAGTTTTTTTGTTTAAATATCAGTTACGTAAAATAATATATCAATTTATTGTTGAATGTGTCAACTGTTAAATAATCAACCGAAACATTAGTGTCTTTTTAAAAGTGAGTGCAATTTAATTTTGATTTATACTTTATTATTAAAATTGTGATCATGTTAAGGTTTCTGTTAATTAGTATTTAATAGTTGATTTTTAATCATAATTTTGCATACCTAACTGTAGACTGAAGTATTATTTTGGGTAAGCTTATTACTTATTTTCCCCGTATCAAGGGCTGGGTAAGGTTAGAAATTGGGTTTGGTATTTTTAAAATTGGAAGTTCTACTGGTTCAACCATACCCACTGCATACTTCTCTCATATTTCTCATCTATCTATTTTATTAAAAGAGAAGTACAAATTTATATTAACCCTTAAACTTGAAGAATATTTACAATTCAATGCCACTAAAACTTAGATAAACCTATATTTAAGTAATATTTATCTTTTCCATATATTAAATAATTTCCAAAAATAATAACAACTAAAAATTACATAAACAAATAATCTGCCTATAATATAACTTTCCACCAAATCATCTCACTCAAAATATCGACACAAAAACATAGTTTATATCTATTTCATTAAAAGAGAAGTACAAATTTAGACTAATCCTTAAATTTGAAGTATATTTACAACTCAATGCTACTAAGAATTAGATAAACCTATATTTAAATAACATTTATCTTTTCCATATATTAAATAATTTCCAAAAATAATAACAACTAAAGATTACATAAACAAATAATCTGCATAAAATATAACATTCCACCAAATCATCTCACTTAAAATATCGACACAAAAACATAGTTTATATTATGAAGTGCATTCTTAGCTTATTTAACCTGCACCAACATCAAAGTTATTTAAACTTTGTTAGTAATTCAACTCATAGAAAAAGATTAACTAACTACCATTGTTCATAACAATAGAACAATTTAATTATCCAGAACAACAGCAAAGTGTTCTTTTGAGGAAATCAACGCTAAAAGAGTTATAGAATCCAAGTTCGTCTTTCTCCAAAGATCAGATCATATGTAGAATTAATTAGTAATAATTAATTATATTGAGCTAATTTGCTCATTATTATAACCATAAAATCAACTTTTTGTCTATAAAATCTTACTTTTCTATTTTGTTGGTTTTGTTCGTGTTTCTCCAAAGATCAGATCATATGTAGAACTAATTAGTAATAATTATTATAACCATAAAATCAACTTTTTGTCTATAAAATCTTACCTTTCCTATTTTGTTGGTTTCACCATAACATACAATAAACAGAATATTCTCGATATCAGCCCATATGTTTTTATGAATTAACTCATTTCTTTTGTAATAATCATTTTTCTTATTTTCAAATTTTAATTATAGATTTCACATGCTAAGCTTTTTTTTAAATAATGACTAATATGGAAATTATGTTACACTTAATATCACGTAGTGTTTACTTTTTTTTTAAAAAAGCATACATAGTTGTTTGTATGACATTATTTTATCGAGTAAATTTTATTATACAATTGACAGTTACAAATGAATAATCGTATTAGTCAGTACATAGAATAAATTATTTTCATATATATATATATTACTAATTAGTCAAAATTTGTATTATAATTTTTATATATAGTATATCATGGCGTAACAACATATAATTACATCACGAAAAAGTTAAAAATAAACATCTGCGCGACCGCGCGGATCCCGTTGTAGTCTATATTATTAAAACTGAAATACATTTTAGTACTGTTTGAAAACTTAGATAATAGATTAAATAAAAGTTGTTTGGAAACAAAGATAACAAATTACATATATTTTTTTATTTACATATTTAGTCACTGTATTTCTTTCTCATTTATAGATTCCGTCGTTTGGAAACTTGGATAGCAGATTAAATAAAAATTGTTTGGAAACACGAATAGCAGATTAATTTTTTTTTTTAATTATACATTTAGCCATTGCATTTTTTTCTTATTTACAAATCTCGCACTTCGCTTAAAATCAAAAATTTAAATTAATTAATTACAATGAATTGTTATTTCTTTTTGCTGAAAATAAAAACACAAAATGTAATATATAGTATATATTAATCTGCTACAATACAATTTTCAAGAAAACCAAATATCATAAAATTAATAATAATTCATAAAAACCTACTGTAAAAAATTAAATTATTTTTAAATCAATAGGTTAATATATGAATATTACAATTACATCAAATTGCATCAAGTTATAAAATTATAAATATAATATTACGTAAATATAAAAAATTATTATGAAATATCTATATTATAATATAATATATTCTACACTAAATATATTTTACAAAACATAAAAATATAAATGGACATTTTATAAAAATCAATGATTTATAAATTCATATTGAACGTAAGTTAAATCCAACATCTTCACCCCTGTGCGGATCAAGATCTAGTTACGAATTATTTACTTACAATATTTTTATTTTAAGAACATAATGCAGTTTTTTTCTTGACCATGATTCTTCTTGGAAGCTACGAGTTCTATACTTTATAGTATTTGATAACTAAAACTAACGGAATATATTAATTGTGTAACAGGTTCAAGACAATACATGAAAGATTACATTACTCGTTTATGTTAAAATGCACGATAACATGTACTTAGACGCTAGTCGAATTTTCTCCGAGTGTCCGGATTATCTGGATTATCGAAAAAAAAAATTGCAAGATAACGTGTTTGGTAGTTATACATGCATTAACTAGCCAGAATGGCTCTTTTACGCCCATTACAACCAGAAAAAGGGAACATAATCACAATTACTAATCACATCTTATTCCAAGCTACGAGTTTTATGCTTATCAATAAATAACTATTACTTAACTGTTGTCAAAGTATTAATTGAAACTTTGTTTAAATGAAGATAAAACAAACTAATATCACAAAAAAAAAACACTGCGTCTGTGATGAACGTCTTTACCAGATTAATTGAATTTGGTTGGGTTTTGAATCGGGAAAATTTAAAAGAAATGATTTACGTGTGTGTCTTTAGATATTTTCCAAATGAAGAAACGAGACGAACGACAAAAGCATGTGAGTTTCAACTTTCAACGTTTTGTCCCGATTGAAGTTATTCTGATAAGGACACGTGTCACTGTGTCAGCGATCTAATTCATGATATAACCCACATTTTGTATGTTAGTAAGAGACATACACGAAAGAAAATAAATGAAAAAAACTATATCTACCAGTCCATGTTCAAGACTGAGGCTTCAAATGATGCAGTGGAAGAAATAATAATTCCGCACGTCCAATTTTTACACACTAAAATCATCATTCAACATTTTATAGTTTTATATTATAAATTTCTAAAGATCTGTATGCATATACAGTTCAATATTTTTTTCATTTTCTAAAAAAATAGAAGATCTCACCCAATAAAATTATTTGTTATAAATATTTATTTTAAACTATATTTATCTGCTTTTATAATTTAATATTTTTATTCTATTTAAAACTTTAACAATACAAAATGTATCCTTGTCTACCTATTTCCTTTTTATTTTCTTCATATAAATTTTACATTTACTTATTTTATTATATTTGTATAATGTGTGCTTAATTATAATATGTATTATGCAAATATATATATTAATATAGTTTGAATATGTGTAATAATGAAAAATATGTATTTCCTTAAATTGTAGTGTTTTCATATTGATTTTAAAATTGAACTAGATGGTTTTAGTGCAATATTTATTGTTTTATGTATTCTATTATGTATTTTGATATATTTTGTAATATATATTGTTACTCTGTCAACATTTTATTGTAATTTTATTATTTAAAGATATAATTTATTTTGTTTAAATGGTTTTTATTATTCAAAACTATAACAGATGTTTGATCTGCGTGATCTACATTTTTTGTACGTTATCTGCTTGATCTGCAATTAATCTGATATGCTTGATTTCCACCGTTTGAGCCGTTTTTACTATTTGCAAAACCACTTTCACTATTTGGAAACTAATATATTGATGTTACAATTTTTTTTATAATATTAAATAATATCTTTTATCATACCATGTCGAATAGTATAATATACTGTATACGAATGTGATAGATACTGTCATGTAGTAGATATCCTAGTAATAACAAATGACCAGACTATATTTTTGGCTAAAAAGTTGGCAAAACTGACCAAATTACCAGATTATTAAGTTTTTTTTTTATCATGAATGAAAAATATGAAACATGTTCTTTGTAAACCTAGACCTAAATCATGGTGCAATTAGATTTCTTGTAATATATTTGTTCCTGAATTTTTTGATGGATTTCTTTTTTGAGAACTCATATAGATCTTTGCAATAGAATAATGGAGAACGTAAAATAATACTAAAGTTCTTACACGAGCTCTGTTTATTTATTTTTTTTGACATACAAAACCCATTATATTCTTTATATATTAAAAGGGGAGCATTTTTAAACAATAATTTTGCTTTGGTAATTTATTCACAAGTTTGCCATTTTGTCCAACTTGTCATCATCATTGCTTCTCAGCCCTTTGGTAATTTTTTTACTCATAAAATAAACAAAATAGAAAATCTATTAACGAATCAAATTATAATAGTTTTTCTAAAACTCAAAAACACATAAGAAAAAAATTAATTAAGTGAGTTCTCATTTAATATAAAATAACTTTTCAAAATACATTTTATAAATTAATATATAAGCTTCTATAAATGACTTAGAACCTCTTATAATAATTTAAAACATCTGATAAGCCAATATAAATAATTTTATAAATTTATTTATAATTTAATAAATGATTTATAAAACATGCATGGAATTTATCAAACATTAATAGTTATTATTATAATTTATATACAAATATAAGGCTTTGTATACGAATATAAAATCATTATATCAATTCAAATAAAAAATTTTGTTTCTTATTTTATGTAATTTATAAATATATAAAAAACTTGATCACATTATTACTCTTTCATAGTTTCAACAATTAGTTACCACAAATAATTATTTCTAAAATTATGTTGATTATTTGAAAAGTGGTAATTGAATTATCCTTTCGTTTTAGATATAATTTTAGTAAATAAAATTAAAAATCATCGGCCAATAAAATTGTAACAATTTGAAGAGTTGATTTATGATCGATACGTAATAAAAATCACTTATGTGACTTTTCAATCAATATATAGTACGTTTATATTTTTATAAATAATTTTTAACATTTTATAAATTATTTTAAAATTCTGATAAATTTATTCTTTAAACAACGATAAATAGTTTAAAAATAATATTAATAAACATGTTTGGATTTTGTAATATTTAAAATAGTTATTATATAATTATATTTGAATACAATTCATCAAGTAGAGTATAAAACTATTATAGTTATCTTATATAAAATTTCGTTCATTATATTTTATAGTTAATAAATATCAAAAGTAATAAATAAAACATTATTAATCTTTCTATAATTTTGAGAATTAGTTTCCATAAATTGTTATTTGTAATATTCTTTAGATTATATGGCAAGTGATGTTAAATGATTTTAGATTTACTTTAAATTTTTAGATCTAAATTAAATAAATAAAAATTAAGAACAATCGACCAATCAAATTATAACAATTTCTTAAAACTTCACCTATGAGCGACACGTCACCAGAAATCACTAAAGTGACTTTTCATTTAATATATAAGGGGATATATGTAACCAGTTGTCTCTCTTCAAAATTTTAAACGTGGCCATCCAAGAGAGTATGAGAGAATTGCTTAACAACCTGAAAATTTAATGAGAACTAATCAATCACAACGATCAACATTTTCACAAGGTGCTAAGCTATATGTTACCTATAGTTAGTATAATAGTTGGTTTGTCTAATAAGTTTGCTACAATAAATATGTATGTCATATGTGTAGAAACAAACTTTTCAAGTATGACATCTCTGCTTATATTAGATCCCCTACAAACTGAATAGTGATTCTCATTGTTCTCCACCACATATGACATCAAGCCTTTGACTTAGGAGATAATTTCTCTTGACTAATCCGAAAATTTACGTTAGAACCAAGAAACAATGATCAACATTTTTCTAGATATAACAAATTATATTTCATGTAATGTCATATAACATTCACAATGTAAGAGTAGTCTCACTTTTTGCAAAGCACGAATTTAATCTAGTTTAGAATAGAAGGGTAACATCCCAATATATTTTCCTATGTAATAGAGTAACTCTATTAGAGCATCTATAACTCCATTATATTTTTCATTCTAAAATAGCATTTTTTTTTGTCAACGGTTTCATTTCATACCTAGCTCAAAATAGAGTACTTAAACAACAAAGTTTAAGTACTAAACCCTTTGCAAAGGCAACAGCTAAACATATTGCGTGCATAAATTAGAACAACATGATATAGGAGTGTAGAGAGTGACAAGGTTTTCGAAGATGAGGAAACCTGTGATCTCATTCAAATCCATCTCTAAGCGTAGGGCAAAGAAGGGTACAATTGAGACCGAAAGACTTTGGAGACTTGAGAGTCCAATTGATGTTACTGATGGAGAAGCTTTCTGCAGCAAAACGCCTTCACTACTATGACAGAGAACTCACATACTCTACTAGATGAGCGATGGGGGTCACAGGCTTCAATCCATGATCCTATCACTGAACAAACATAACCAATTGGAGGACACCCAGCTACAAACTCAGAGGCAACAAAACATCTTTTTGAAGAGCCTAAGAGCTGTGAGTAGGACCACCATAGCCAAGTAGACAAGTCTGAGACAATAGAATCCATAACCACAAAGACACAATTCCATGTAACAGCCTCGCAATGAGGTAATAAGGTGGTACTACAAAGAGTAACTTCCTCATACTGAGGTAAAGAGAACTTCACCCTGAAACTCCAAGGGTGTGTAACATCCTCAAAACGAGGTAAAGAGTTATTCCAGAACATCATGACATCTTACGACAGCTTGAAGTAAAGGAAATTGGATCCATCAATGGGTAACTAAGGTTTCCTTGTGAGAAAAGGCTTTGACTGATAATTGCACATAGCAGTAAAGAGATAGGGACTGTTCGTTTCAGCATCTTTCATCTCCATCCAGATGATTCATTTGTATGATCTATCCAGATGGTCCATTCAGATTTTTGTGACTGTTTGTTTGTATGTCCAGATAGCTCATCTAGATGAATCATCTAAATAGATTTTATGTTTGTTTGTTTTTATTTTCATCTCCATCCAAATGAGTTTAGTAAACAAATTACCGAAATACTCTTGTGTTGTTTTGGTTTTGGCGGAAAACATGTTTTACGGTTTTGGTGGAAAAACGAGTTTTGAGGTTTTGGCGTGAAAACACGTTTTTGTAGTTTTGGCATGAAACCACGTTTTTCGGGTTTCGCGGAAAATGTGTTTTGGCGGAAAATATGTTTTTGCGGTATTCGCGAGAAAATTCATTTTGGCGGGAAAATATGTTTTTGCAATTTTCGGGGGAAAATGCGTTTTGGCGGAAAAACACGTTTTGCAGTTTTGGCGGGAAATGCATTTTGATGAGAAAACATATTTTTTCGCTTTTGGCGGAAAAACTCATTTTGTGGTTTTGGCAGGAAAACGTATTTTTGTCTTTTTACGGGAAAATGCGTTTTTGGGTTTTGGCGTGAAAACGCGTTTTGTGATTTTGGCATAAAAACATGTTTTTGCGATATTTTGCGGGAAAACACGTATTTGCAATTTTGGCGAGAAAACACGTTTTTGCAATTTTGTTCGGAAATGCATATAATTAATTAAATTTTATTTCTCTTTTACTTTATAAATATATAATAATTTCACGTTTTTATTTTTTTATTAATTTTGAGTTATAACACAGTAATAATTTTTTTATGTAATATAGAATAGTTTTAGATTATAACACAAGAAATAATATTTTTAGATAATGATAATATGATGGACAAATTTAGTTGACCATTCAACACAATTAATAAATTTATTAAGAGTAATAATGATTTTAATCATTCTAATTTTTAACGTGAGAGCTTATAGAAAAAATCACTTCGAAAATAAGAAAAGCAGAATCAAATGTATCTATTAATTAGGCATGTCAAGCTAACCAGAATATCAAATATAGTACCAGACCAGTGGGAACATCAGCACCCTTAACTTAAGAGAAACTGAAGCAGCTTAGAGTTCTAATCATAGTTCTCTATTTGACGTGACGCGAATAATAAGCGTGTAATCATTGTCAAAAGCTAATACCTGTTGTGGGATATGCCATGTAGGCAGGAGTAGGAAGGTCAGCTAGGAAATCAACAGATAACAACAACAACAGAGGGAATGGGTTCCTCCGGCATCTAGGTAGAACCTTCCAGAAAACCGAGAAAGTAGGGCATTATATAGTAAAGCAGGACTAAAGAAAGGATCTTTGACTGTCCTAGAGAGCTGAAATAGATCGTACATTTCACCAACTTCCACTTCAATAGCTGCCAGAGAGAAGTAAAGTGAGAATATAGGTATTGCATTGGTCTGGGAAAGCCCTTTCTAGGGACCGGGGAAGCTTCATGGCATTTATCCTACTCTGTTGCCGGGGAGGATAGCTCCTTCGTTGACGAAAGGTGCTTCAGTGACCAATGTTGGTGCCATTTCTTCTCTTGGAGGAATGGTAGTTTTGTAGTGTGCTTTTAAACTCCAAAGCTCACACGGTGTGCCTTCCCATATATGTTGTCTTCACAGAAATAAAGAGATGACACCTTCTTACCATCAATGTACTTTTTTTCACCAGCAGTTTTAGCCCTTTTTGACTCATGTGGCTAACCTGTTGTACCACAGAGTAACTCGTAGTAGGGGATATATCTGAGAGTCAGATCTTGGACCCTATCCTCTCCGATAGATGATCTTGCTTGGGCCACTGAAGAAGAAGAATATTGAGGAATTGGACTTAGCATTCTATCTAATGCTTTGATTCATCTAAGCCCATTGACAAGCAGGAAGAAGAGAGGGAGGTTTTTTGGGATAACTATGATACTGAATCCAATAGAAAAACCCACGCCCGAGTTTCGAAAATAATAGTGTAGATAATGTGATATTTATAGAAATAATTTCAGAAAGTGATAGTGTTAGAAAATCTTATAATATATTTATGTTTTTTTATAATAATTTTAAATATTAATTATTTTAGGGAAGTACTAAATTATCTTTGTATCTTTGTAATCAAGATGGTTATAGAACTGAGGACTTTTGTAATGTTTTATAAGGCTTCTTTGAATAGGCTAATACTTTGTTTTAATATCTTAAAAAAGAAACTAGTATATAAATTAATTGTAAAATCATGCCGGACTGGTAAGCCACCAAAACATCGATTAGACCATCCGAGCTAAATAGACATATTTTAGTTTTTTTGTTAATGCTTATGGATAAACAAATTAGTTAAAAATACTTATTGGATAATCTTTTTTTTTATCATAATTTGGAAGCATATGGTTTAAATATTGAAACTTCTACAGATTGTTCTTTCAAAGAGAGATTGATTTTAAAAGATATACACTCAAATATATTTGGAGATAATTGGTTTATGGAACTATTTCTTTATGAGAATCGATACAAAAGAATTAGAAAACTTATTACAGTATTTTTTTTCAAAAATGGGAGAATTGTTATCAAACACACATAAATTGCTTAATGCGAATTGTTGAATATTTTCTAATATTGGTAACCAAAGAATTAAAAAAAAAAATTGATAAATAGTTATTTGTGATCTGACATGTGTCATACAAAAGATTAAACAGCTTGATTTTTTTTATCAACTGAGACTGACATAATTAGAAATTATTTACATTAGTTTAATGAATGATTTGTAGAAAAAAACAAGAAAACTATATTTCTAGTGCTTTAAATCTACTGTTTTTTTTATAAAAACTTAATGTTATCCAACTTTATATGAAAAAGTATTTATTTTTATATTAATGTTTTGTAATTTTTGATAAAATAAATCAAATGTCATAGTTTTAAAATTAGATTAGAGCAGTGTAAAATGACAAACGTTACTGAGTATGACAAGTGATATTATGGTTTGACTGATAACTGTTTGAAAGGTAAATTAGTTGTGTAAAATGGAGGTGGGGAAACTTAATTTAGTTGTAACATGGACTCTATAGAAAATGGTTTGCAACATGGAATAGGAATGGGTATATTTAATTGTTTTTGTTTATATAGGTCAATGAGGAATGACTAAAACAAACGCCTTAATAATTATGTAAGTGGTAAGAAAATCGAAAATTGTATTATAAATTCCCAATTTCCCATCCAACCATCATACTACCTACATGAACGAAATATGCTTTTTTCTTTTGTAAACTGGCATAGCATATACTTATTTTTACGGGCCTGAGATACTTAGTTTCTTGTGGTGTCCAGAGCCATCTTTCTATTCTCCATGTAATAAGCAAGGCTCATCGATAAAAAAAAAACTCATTTGAATTAGATTACTGACGTTCACAATAACAAAATTGTTTGGAAATTGGATGTCATCACAACTATAAACCTTTAAATGATTGTGTAGATAACTTAAATAAATGGCACACATAGTAAGGAATGGTATTAGAAGACAAGAATAGATAAATGCGGTTATTATGGCAGTTAATGGCGATTGTATAAGCGATTGACTTTTCCTCTCTGTTGATAGAAGTCTGTTTCTGGACCTGGTCACGGGAGTAACAGTGTTTCCGGTGGTGCTCCTCTAATCTATACATCTACAAGATGATTTCAGTGTTGACATTGGCCATAGTTTTGGCCTTTTTCCAAAGATATGTAGATAGTGCTCTTTTTTTTTTTTTTGTAAAAATAGTGCTCTTTTATTTCTCATCTTCTAATCATGGGTGTTGATACATCATATTTTATGGGGTTTTGACTATGCAATACATCTTTATTTAGAGTTTTATGTATGTTTCGAATTTTTATCGAGTCATTGCAAGTTCAGTTACGTTTTGGATAAGTTTAGAAATTTTGGAGCACTTAGGAGCATAAAGAGAATTAGAGCTGAAAACATTAGGGTTGGGCAAAAACATGAATCTGAAGAACCGAATCCGATTCGAAAAAGTAGTACCGAATCCGAACCAAGATTGGTTAAATATCCGCATAGGTTCAAAATTTAGATATCTAAAGAACCATAACCAAACCCGCCCCAAACATAAGTATTTTGGATATCCAAATGTATCCGAAATATATTTATATATGTAAATACTAATATAAAAAATAGGGCAATTTTCTCAAATAGACTTTTTAAGTTTTTATCATAAAAACGACACTCAAAATCACCAAAATAGACCATTTTTATTTTGAAAATTTTTATTCTTTTAAATTTGAAATTCTATCCCCAAAATATCACCCCTTAACTCTAAACCCTAAGTATAGATTAGTTAACCCTTGGATATAAGTGCATATTTACTCTTTAATAAAACTTATTTTGGTCATTTTCTTTTTTGAAGTCTATTTTTGTGAAAATAAACTAAAAAAGGCTATCTATGGAAATTTCTCTAAAAAAACTATCCAAAATATCCCCTATATATTATTTGAGAAGCATTACAACTTCTTTTTGTAGCCACATGTCATCACTAGGTTGATTCTTAGAATCATTAGAGAAATATGTTGGTCCATCTAATTATATAATAAACTTTTTATTAAACTAACAATAAATTCATCATTAATGTACTTTATTATTTCCTTTAATAAAATTTACGAAATTACCTAATGTGGCTAAAATATATATGACAATTAATAATTTTGAATAATAAAGATTTGATAAAAAAAAGTAGTGTATCTTCTATCATATTTGTTTAATTTAAAACTATTAAATAAATTAAACAACCACAATAACCATATAATAAAAATTTAGATTTTTCTGTATATGTTATATTTTGAATTTTTAAAAACGACTGTAAATTACTAAAACTGTTAAAAACCTCACATTCAAATTTTGTGATCCATGGTTTAAAATTTCTGTTATGAAGAAATACAAATGATTACAAAATTATATAAGTAAAAAGTCTAATTTAACTAATTATTTTAATATATATATATATATATCATTTTAAATTAAACTATACACCATATAAAATACATAAATAATTTAGTTTCAAAATTTACTTTGAACAATTTTTTTGATAAAAGTTTTGAACGAATATTGACAACTTATTTTTAAAAAATATAAATTACTAAAACTATTAATCCCACAATAAAAATTTTGTTATGAGTAATTTAATTTTTTTTTACAAGATACAAATGATCAAAAAAATATATGAGTAGAAATCATCATTTAATAGACATTAATATTAAAAATATACTAAAATATACTATGTATGTTAGTATCATTTAAATTTAATTACATATCCTATCAAATATAAAAAAATATTTTTTGGATTAATAAAATTGATTTATATGTTCACACCAATTTAATTATATATCTAATACTTACTGACTTTTAATTATTCAAAATATATTTATTATTTTATAATATGTAAAAATATTTAATATATAAAATAATGTTTATATATAATGTTCATCCCGCGCAATGCGCGGGTCTTAACCTAGTATAAGATAATTCGAAGTTTTCCAAAATATTTGAAAATATATATAAATAGTCAAAATTAAATGTCTAAAATAGCTAAACAATACTCAAGTGCCAAAAATACTTGAAATATAAACTGATTATCTATCCAAATATTAAGGCCAAACCAATTTATATTTTAGTTTTAGGTATTTTGGCATACATTATTCAAATTTATATGTAATATATTATTTTGTTTTTTAATTTTGAGAAATTTAAAGTATATAATGAATTTAATTTGTTTTTAAATAATTTAAACGGGTTATCCGAACCTGAACTGAACCGGGACAGATTAAAACAGAGATTTATAAATATCCTAGTGGGTCTGATATCTTTAACCCCTAAAATTTGAATAGACCCGAATCAAAATTTAATGTGTAGCCGAACGCCCACCCCTAGAAAACATCGAGTCGGAGTTGAGATTTGGTCTGGTGTTGATCGACTCCATTATTGGTGTCGGTCGATACCCATTGTGCACAAGAGTTCCGACGAGTTTTTATTATGTTTCAAAAATTATAGTTTGACCGAGAAGTTTACCTTATTTGCAATTAAGTCCTTGATGTGTTTTAAACCTATATTTATTATTTTTGACCCATTGTTTAGGCTACGCTTTATTTTACACTTGGGGAGCAATTTGGAGAGACAAATCAAATCTCAGTAGAAAGAAGATTTCAAACTCTCTTATTACTCTCTTTGATTTATTAGTGCAGTTTATTTATACTATGACTTGTGTTTCTTCTATTATGTCTAAGTAATTCACCTGTTAGATTTATAGTTTTTCAAGAGTTTAGGATGAATTGTTAGATTGAATTGAATTGCTAAGGTAATCTTGTATTCTTCATCTGGATTGTTCTTAATGCTAAATTTGGATTGACAACCAGAAATCTATATTTTAGGATAATTGGTAGACACAACAGTGTTATTGATTTATTGGTTTAGAAATTTGGTGAACTTATCAAACTTGTTCTTAATACTTCTCTGAACTGATTGAATTTGCAAAAATATTTGAAATTCTAGGATCTAGACATAGATAGTCTCTGCAACGAGAGTGGATTGCTTTAATTATTGTGATTTGAGTTCAAGAACAATTCTCCATAAATCCTTAGCAATTGTTGATCTGCAATTTTGATTCACATGTGAAATTCCTTGAGTCTAGTGTATTTCATATTTGAACCCATGTTTGAAACTACGCTAGGCGCTAGTCGGGCGGCAACCTCGGGCCTAGCGAGTTACTAAAAAATCGGAGATTAATCAGGATATACGCGGGGATTAGTTTTAATTATTATTTTATTTTATTAAAATATTTAATTTAAATATATAATATAAATAAATTAGAATATAATATTTTTCGTATGTTATTATTAAAATTTATATTTATTGGTTTTAACAAAAATTAATTGTTGGCAAAAATGAATATCATATAATTGAAACACAAATTAATGGAGGACTATATGTATATATAGAGACATATGAGTATTAAAACAAGTATTCGTTGTCTCCTAGTGGCTGAGACATTTGCTATTGTGCTGAACAACCCGGGATTCGATCTCTCTTAGTGCTTTTTATTTATTATTGTATTATTTCTTCTCCTTGGACAAAGTTCCACATCGCTTACGGGAAAAAAGAGAGGCAAAGTCTGACTCTATATATAGAATACACATACAATGCAAACTCAAGGTATATGGGCTTCGGATTTCCTAAGAGGCCTAATATAACACCTTCATAGTTTACCATTTAAACCTATTAAATTGGGCCGATTAATTTGTTAAATGACCGAATAATCAGTAATTGGGCCGAGTAATCGGTTTAACGGGCCGACTAATTGGCTAACGATTTTGTTGGCCATTTTCCTCGGAAGGTGTCCGAACAGCGATTAGCCGGGCGGCTAGGCGTCCGCGTTTTCGAACAGAGATCTGAACTAACAACCACTTTTGCTTTCTGTATTTTATTACTTTACATCTATTACTGTTTAGCTTAAATCAAATACTGAAGTCTATTAAGTGATCCAACGATCCGAAATTGGAGAGTATTTCATTGGGTTAATTTGAGCATATCAAATGTAATTGGTCTTTGTCTTGACAGTGATGATTACTGATCAAAATCTGGATACACATCGTGAGATCATCTCGATCATCATTAGCGATAAGTTTGACACCAGGGGCGGATCTACAGTGTGATGAACGGGGGCACGTGCCCCCGACTACTTTATAAAATCTATTCAACAACCAAGGGAACAACTCTGCTTTTGTAGACTAGTTGGTAAAGAAGCCCCACTGTTGACCTATTCTTCCATGGTTCGATACCACCCATCTTTATAATTACTTTTTTGTTTTCTCCACTTTGTTGTACAGTTAATTTGCTGTTTGACACGTTTACAGTCTACTTTTACTGTATCTTTCTTTACAAGTTATAACTTATATGCAGCATTTTTCCTTCTTCTTCCTTTTGTTTATTTGTTTTTCATAGTTTGTATATTATATTTTAGATATATTCATCTTTAGATTTCAAGTTTGGTGCCACATTTTAAGTATATTTTTATTATAACAAACATTCACAACTGCTAGTAAATAAATAAAACCAATTAATATTAAAATAATAAATTTATCTATTCATTTTTATTTCATATTTTAGAGTTTAGTTTATATAAAGATGATGATAAAACAGTTTATTTACAATTTTGACATATTGTTATATATATATATATATATATATATATATATATATATATATATATATATGTAAACTTCAAGGTTACTTTTCTATATATTTTCAAATTATTTTTGTGTAACAGAATTATTGTGATTAGTAACATTTGTGAAGAAGTGTAAGAATTCTTAAAGTTATTTTATAAAAATGTTTCATGTGTTCAAAAAGTTAGTGTAAATTATTTTCACAGATTATAGTTAGCTTACAATATTTTTAACAAATTATTATTTAATTATACTATATATAAAAATAATTTTAAATATATTTATTAATTATGTGCCCCCGTCAAATATCCGGTCTGGATCCGCCACTGTTTGACACATGACCATTTGGTATATACCGGTTATTAGAATTCTATCATGTTGTCGGTGTGGGACAATTCTACGGCAGTCCCGTTCAGATATTCTTTATCTTCGTGGCGGAAAGGTCTATTATGATGTCATTTTGACAAAATTTGGTCAAATATCGATTACATGATATTATTCGTCGCTGTAAATGGTGACTTAGCCGAAGAATTTGGGAACAAAACAAATTACAAGACTTGTTGAAAAATCTATATGTTAGATCATGAGTAGAAGAACAACTTCAGACGCTGTCGAAGAATCATTTTTTTTTGACGTCAAACGTCCATTCTATTTACTCAAGCTTGAGGTGGTTTGGGTTGTAGAATTAAGAACTCACAAACACAAGTATTGCCTCACGAACACAAGTGTTATTCCTCAAATAAGAACTCTTCTTATTAACTCACAATGCTTAAGAAAACTCTCTCAAAAACTTAAGCTCTCAACTCTCACAAGTTATGCTACATATCAGCATCTCCTTATATATCTCTTAATTATCCTAACCTCATTAGGATTTACTCAACTTAATATTTCCTAATCTCTTATAGATAAACATAACATAACTTGTGTCTCAAGTAAACTTCAAGCTTATCCTTCATGGGTAACCAGACCGGAATATATTTTGATACAATATATTTAGTATCAAAACATGGATAAATATAATATCGCTGATATCATGGAAATCTCCATGGAAAAACAAAAGTATAGAAAGAAAGTGTATTGTCTTTTGTTATATGGCAATACTTATACAATTGTTGAAAATTGGTTTTCTAGATTTTAAATTTTTCGGTTGAATACTTTGGATTCTATACTGAAAATATTTATAGCTTTGGTTTTGGATGAGATCAATGGAATAAAACAAAGAAAATTAGTGTTTGTGATGTGACCAAGATTCGAAGTTCGCAAAAAATTAATAGAATTGATATTTTATTGATAAAAAGATTTTGGAAGGAATTTTCTCTTAAAAATTTACTTCATTTGAATTGATATTTTCAGTATAAATTCTATACTGAAAATATTTATAGCTTTGGTTTTTGATGAGATCAATGTAATATAACAAAGAAAATTAGTGTTTGTGATGTGACCAAGATTCGAAGTTCCCAAAAAATTAATAGAATTGATATTTTATTGATACAAAGATTTTGGAAAAAATTTTATCTTCAAAATTTACTTCATTTGACGATGTATTGTTGTCTTTAGACCATTAGCATTGGTAGTTTCTACATGATTTTTTAGGATAGTTTCTAACAATAAAAAATTATAAAAGAAGAGAAGTACGAGATATAATCCCTTTGTAAAGAACATCCGACACCATCTTGAGGTACTCTATTGACACATGTTAGTAATTCATTTTAGCTAAAACATAATTACGTAATCAGTTTCATTTTTTTTTAGATTTATGAGAGATTTGTGGAGTCTCTCACTACTAAATACTATTGATGCCCTTAGTCATTTTTATCGTGTTATTTGATGTTTTCTATTTTTAAATGTATTGTATATGCATTATCTTTTAAAAGTCTAACTAATAAATATATAAACAAAAAAAATAAAAACTTTAAGTGGTCGTTATTTTGTGGGGTGCGTTGATCTGTTGGAAACACGAGTAACATTATGAGAACTGAGAAGACATGTATGCTGGCTGCAAGCGCACGTCATCGTCACTCACTGCTTATGTGACCGAAAGAGTATGAAGCCGAGTGATTGACATGTAGTTTTAGAGTTGAATTACAATATGATTTATAGTTCGATGTAACTTGCAGTAAAAAGTATGTGGTAAAAACGGTAAGTTTATGTGGTAAGTTTTACAGTAAAAATAAAAATTATCATTTTATTAAAACTTGTGACTGGTAATATTTTTGATGTATAAGTTGCAGTATGAGTTCTGAATAAAAGAATTAAATATAAAAACAGAGAAATAAATATTTTCGTATTAAGCTATTTTTAAAATAAATAGAAATAATTTTTTAAAATAAGTATAAAAGTTTAAAAAATAATTTTCAGTATATATAATTTTCTAAGTATTATAATAACTACTAATAATATTTATTTTAATATCAATAATAAGTTAAATTAAATGAAATAATATTATTAGCATGAACTTTAAATTAAAAAAACCAAATAATAGAAAAAAATTACAAATGTTCGTGAAAATTAAAAAAACAATTATAGACCTTAAGCTTTCGGGTTTTGAGAATGGCCTGATACCACACTAACTTAGGTCAATATATATAGAATTTTGTGACTGGTGTTTTTTTTTTTGAATTATCAAATAGAATTTATGCTTCAGGTTTTGTATAATTGACTAAACATTTGAATAATTTAAAAAATTAGGAACAAGAAAGATTATAAAATCTTTGACTAGCATAAATTTAGGTAGAGTATTTATGGGACACTCAAATGGTTGTTCACGATTTTCTCTTGTTGTAAGAAGGTCTGTTCACGATTTTTTTTTTTAAAACGGAAAAATCAATTAAATTTGTAACTCAACTCTTAAAACATGGGATTTGGTTGATATAGGTTTATCTTTTGAGTTAGCAATTTTATAAAGGGTTTAAGTCAAAGTTGTAACTCAAGTACAACACATCTTAAATCAAACTTAAAATCAAAAAATTAAATTTAATGCATGATTGGTAACATTTTTGAGTTACAATCTTAACTCAAACTTAATCAACCCTACCACATGTCACCAATCGTCTTTTCTTTGTTTCTTCTTCTTGCTCTGGACAAATCCGGAAACATCGGGACGCGTAGATTTTTTGTGTTATTTTAACTTTGTGTCTACAAAGTTAAGCTTCAGTCCAAAAGTCGGTATGCCCCTTAGTTTCAGGTCTCTTTAACATTACGTTGGGTCATATCATATGGGTAATAATTAACATGCATGTCACTTGTCAGTAACCCATATCGGATTCAATCCACGGTTTTGCATTTTAAGAGATAGATAAGTAGAGGTGCAATGGTACCAGCACTAATACACTGGATCTCATCAAAACTCTGCAGTTGCTTGGACGAGAGTAGTATTAAGATGGGTGACCTCCCAGAAAATCTTCGTGTTACATTCCATATTATAAAAGTGTTTAAAAAAAAAGGAGATAGATAAGTTTAGCATTTGCCGCTTTAAAAAAAAAACAAATTCTAAATTAAAATCAGTAATAAATACTCTATATCTCATATGAGCCCGTATATATAGATAGTCTATGGTCTTATCCCAGTTCATGCACCGCCATTGACAAGCAAGAAACAACTTCTAATATAAGGAAAAGGTAAGTCCTTTTATCTAATTAACGCCCTTGTACTATAACGATTTCTTTCGGTTTTCGTAATCATTATAACTAAACTTTCTAATGTTTAGGTCATGGAGCAGCCGCACGCGCTTCTAGTCGCTAGCCCTGGCTTAGGCCATCTCATCCCTATCCTCGAACTTGGAAACCGGCTCTCCTCTGTCCTCAACATCCGCGTTACAGTGCTCGCAGTAACATCCGGTTCCTCCTCCCTGGCCGAAACCGAGGCCATACGCGCAGTTGTTGCTAGGGGGACATGTGAAGTTACAGAATTACCCTCGGTTGATATAGACCACTTCGTGGAGCCAGATGCGACGGTGTTCACTAAAATTGTAGAAAAGATGCGAGCCACAAAGCCCGTGGTTCAAGACGCCGTCAAATTAATGACACAAAAACCGACGGTCATGATCGTTGACTTTCTTGGTACCGGAATGATGTCCATTGCCGATGATGTCGGCATGGCTAAGTACGTTTACGTCGCTTCCCACGCGTGGTTCTTGGCAGTGTTGGTGTACTTGCCCGTATTGGATAAGGTTGTGGAAGGGGAATACATTGATATCAAAGAGCCTATGAAAATTCCAGGTTGTAGACCGGTTGGAGCGGATGACATCATGGAAACAATGCTAGACCGGTCGAACCGACACTACCGAGAGTGTGTACGGTGTGGCGAGGAGATACCTATGAGCGATGGTGTTTTGGTGAATACTTGGGAGGAACTACAAGGAAATACTCTAGCCGCGCTTATGGAGGACGGAGAATTGAGCCGGGTTATGAAAGTACCGGTTTATGCTATTGGGCCAATTGTTAGGTCTAATGGGCCTACTAAAAAGCCTAATAGTATATTCGAGTGGTTAGACAAACAACGGGAAAGGTCAGTATTGTATGTGTGTTTAGGCAGTGGTGGAACGCTGTCTTTAGAGCAAACGATAGAACTTGCATGTGGATTAGAGTTAAGTGGTCAAAGTTTTCTGTGGGTTCTGCGTAAGCCCACTTCTTACCTAGGTGAAAGCTCGAACGATGATGATCTGGTAAGTGTCGGTCTACCGGAAGGTTTCTTGGATCGCACACGTGGTATGGGTCTTGTGGTCACCCAATGGGCACCACAAGTTGAGATCTTGAGCCATGGATCAATCGGTGGGTTCTTGTCTCATTGCGGCTGGAGCTCTGTGTTAGAGAGTTTAACTCAAGGAGTGCCAATAGTGGCTTGGCCTCTTTACGCAGAGCAATGGATGAATGCTACATTTCTGACTGAAGAGATCGGTGTAGCCGTTCGTACCTCGGAGTTACCGTCAAAGAGAGTGATCAGCCGAGAAGAAGTGGCGTCTTTGGTGAGAAAGGTTATGGGCGAAGAGGATGAAGAAGGACGGAAGGTAAGGGCTAAAGCTGAGGAAGTAAGGGTTAGCTCCGAACGAGCTTGGACTCAAGGTGGTTCGTCTCATAGTTCTCTCCTCGAATGGGCAAAACGATGTTGCCTTCTGTCATTCACAAATAATACAGTGTCAATTTAAAGGTGTTTGTCAAATTAAAGTTACTTTTAAATAATATGAATCATATGATGTTATACGAAGTATGCTTACCATCTGGCATTATGTAATTTCTTATGAATAAAATAATAAATTGAATTACACCAAAAAATAATAAATTGAAAAGACTTGATTATTAACAAACTATTATGATTTATAATGTGATAGCTTTATAAAAAATGATACAAGAAAGTGGTGATTTTTACAATCTAATCCTATATTTATCAATTTTTATAATTCTTGAGAAATATCAAAAGTACTTTATGAAAATGCTAAAGTTTATTTTAAAATTACTTTTTCCGATAACAATAATTTTTTTTAATATAAATATAATACACAGAAATAAAAAAATATCTATCATTAAAGAGGTAGCATACATTTATACCTTTTAGATTTAATCAACATTTACTTATGCTTTATATTTAGTTAAACATTTTTTTTTAATTTTGAATTGAATAAAAAATTTCAATTTTTTTTATAAGTTACTTATTTATTTAAATATTTATTTATATTTATAAAGTGATGGTGCTGACAAAAAAATAAGTGATGGTATAAGATTCTTTTATGAGGGATTTGCCAAATATTACTCAAAACTTGATTTTGATTGCAAAAGTATACCCAAACTTGAATCAAATGTAAAAGTAATCCAAAAGTCATGTGAAATTACAGTTAGTCCCTTGTGACCAAACAAAAAAACATAATTCATTTTTACGAATATAGCCCCGGAAAGCCTTCTGAGATATTGTACGTCGACGTCCGTGGAAGTCTTCTGGTATAGTGTCAAAAATAATTTTCGATTTTCAAAAATAAATTTTGAAAAAATAAATCGAACAAAAATAATAATAATAAAAATTTCGAGATTTAAAAAAGTATAATTCAAAAAAAACATTAAAAAATATATTTTTTTCTATTTTTTATTATTTTTATTTATTTATTTATTTAAATAATTATTTATTATATATATAAAACAAGAGTATAAGAGTATTTTGCCTTTTAATGAAGAATGTATTTTTGAAAATATATCTTTAATGTTGGTAGACATGAATAATGGTACCAAGAAAGTGGTAAACATGAAAATTTCTTGTTATATCATTGTGTGTTTGATTGGTATTTGATCTTGTTGCATGGACTAGGAGCTAGGTTACCTTAGGGTTTAGAGTTGATGGGTAGAGTTTTTGGAATGTAAAATTTAGGATTCTAATAAATATATAAATAAATACTTAAAAATATTTTAAAAATAGTTTCAAAAATAATTTTTGATTTAAAAAAAATTGAAAAGAAAATCGAAAGAAAAATTTCAGAAAATAAAATGTAATAAAAAATTCGAATTTGATAATGTATAATTCGAAAACATTAAAAAAAATATTTTTTATATTTTTATATTTTATATTTTTTTTTAGTAGGTTGCAGGAGACATGAGTCTCCTATTCTTTATTTAGAACAAAAACAAAAGTTACAGGCAAACTTGCCGAGGTCTAGAGACCCCCTGAATATCCTCCAAAGAGATAGCACCAACACTATCAGGCACAACCTCAAAAACATGCAAACCCAATGATAAAGAATAAGCATAGTTAGCTAATCCATCTGCTAGACGATTAGCCTCCCTATACACATGCGACACCTTGACTAACCAGTCTCTTGATATGAAGCCATAGCACAAACGTACTAGGAATGACAGGGGATAATAGTCGTTAATCCCTGTCTGAAGAAAGCCCACCATACTCTCTGAGTACACTTCCAGTTATATTTTATATTTTTATCTTTTTATCAGCTACTCTTTTTAAATTTTTTATTTAAATAATTATTTATTATATATATAGAGAACAAAGGTATAAAAGTCTTTTGTCTTTAAATGAAGAATATATTTTTGAAAATGTCTCTTTAGTGGTGGTAAACATGAATAATAATACCAAAAAAATGGTAAACATGAAAATTTCTCAGTATATTATGGTGAGTTATATATGGAAAGGAAGAAATAATAAAGTTTTTGGATATTGATCCGAGTGATACTCTCAAATTACCAGAAGCGGAGTCGGTACTTTGGACTGAGGCACAAAGTTCTCTTGCACATGGAATTGATCAAACTCGCACACCAGTAACAGCGATAGTCTATCCCATGTTGATGGTGTTTTACGGATGGATCATGGAAAGATCAAGATAATTTTTCAAGACAAAGGTGGTATAGCACACTGGAAGGATTTGATGGTTTAATGGGTGTAAGGAATACACGTGCGAGTCAATCGCCACTTCATTTGGAGATGGAAGCTCTAATTTGGGCAATGGAATCCATGAGGAATCTACGATAGTTTTCTGTTACATTTGCAACGGATTGTTCTCAGTTGGTGAAGATGGTTTCGGAACCAGAAGAATGGTCAGCCTTTACAAGTAATTATTTAGAAGACATCAAGGTCTTGAAAAGAAGTTTCAACAGCTCAGAGCTCATTCATATACCACGGACGCAGAATTTAAGGGCGGACAGTCTAGCACGCAGTGCAAGAAGGCAAAACCGTCGTTTATTGTCCATATGGATACAGAGTTACCGGTTTGGTTTGCAGAATATATATGAGTCTATCTATGTTGTTGGCAAAAAAAAAATTGTGGTGTGTTTGATTGGGATTTGATCTTGTTTCATGGACAAGGTTACCTTAGGGTGGCTTAGGGTTAGTGAAATACAAAATTTAGAATTCCAATAAATATTTAAAATATAAAAAAAAACTAAAAAAATAGTTTAAAAATTAATTTTTCGATTTTCAATAATAAATTTTGAAAACAAAAAATTCAAAAAAATAAAATTTATAAAAAAGTTCAACTTTGAAAAAGTATAATACGAAAACATAAAAAAAAATATATTTATTATTATCTTTTTATTTAAATAATTATTTATGTTATTTATAGAAAACAAATGTATATGAGTCTTTTGTCATTTAATGAAAAAAATATTTTCGACAATTTTTTTTTAGTGGTGGTAAACATACGTGAAAAAATTTTCCGCTATGTTATGGTGTGTTTGATTGGGATTTTATCTTGTTTCATGGGCTACGTTACCTCTGGCATAGCAGTCAATGAGTTTGGACATGTAATTGTTTATTCATTTCTTCAATCGATTATAACGAATAGTTTTAAGGAGGGTGTGAGAGGTTTCAGATTTGGTTTATGGGGTCTCTCATTGGTACAATTGGAGCTATAAGTGGAACTGTCTTGGCAACATAATGGCTGGTCATAAGTTCTTAGGGATTCCAGGATGACGCTGCGCCTTTCTATTGAGTGCAACGTTGAGTGTGATGACTGGGCTTCTTGTTTTCCTCTTTGTCACTGAAGCAAGGAGAAAGAAAACTAGCAGCACCCTTTCTCATGATCATGAACGGTAGTATAAAGCTCTGCATAGTTTTTTTGTTTTTGTTTTTACATGAAAGCTCTGCATAGTTGATTATATATTTAGTACCAACATGACAACTACTTTTTGTTTATTTTGTTACATAATGTTTTGTAGAGGTCATGAACTTATGGTTCATAACGTGAAGAACTAAGATGCTGAAACATTGGATATTATGAGCTCGTTTTGGGAAGAATCGAGATTAGCCATAAAAGATGTAACCAAATTACGAACATTTCAAGTCATCGTGTTGCAGGGAGTCGTGGGTTCAGTGCCATGGACTGCAATGGTTTTTTCACAATGTAGTTCGAACTCATGGGTAAGTACTAAGTAGTAAGTATCTTAGATATATATATATTACTTGTTTCTAATGATAAATTCTTAACTGTGATTCCATTCTCATATTTGAAAAAAACAAACATATATTCTTATCTAAAAGAAATGTTCAACCAAACATAATAATTTTTATACCAAAGCAGTGGATAGGAATTTTTTTTTTTATCAAATTCATCTAACAAAATGTCAAGAACTTTATCTATAAGAGATGGGAAAACACACACACATATCTATATATATATATATCTAATCATGCGCTTATAAAGTAAAAAAAAAATATATTTACTTTTAATTTCCAGCTTTTGATCATAATCAAGCGGCAGCTTTGAGCGGGGTTTTCACCACAGGACATGCAATGGGATATTTAGTCGGAGGAATAGTTGTAGACAAGATGTGTCAGATATTTCAAAACTCAGGCAGAGTAATGTCCGCACAATTAATTTTTTTCATGGGAGCTATATCTATATTATTAAAGCAGAATCTTTCTTAAGATTATGTCTTTAATTTTTTCAATTAATTACAAAAATTGCTATTATCATTTTTGAAAATTTTAAATGGTTTTCGGCTACATTAATTGCACCAGTGAGAAAGAAATATTTTTTAAAAAATTTACAAGCCCATTTTGGCAGTAAAAAAACTGGAATTTTCAAGCCCATTTTGACTTTATTAGAAACCAATTAGATTATAATCATTTTTACGTATACTTCAAAGAACTATACTAAAATCGATTTATGACATATATGATATTTACGTTGTATTAGCACTTTAGTCATGCCAAAAATCTGAATATAATTTTTTATTATTACTTTCCGTTTCTTTTTTTCTGGTAAAACCGTCGGAGAAGCTGGATTACTTGTGGGTGGATTTCATGAATTTATAGACAGAAGCTCATTTAAATACTTGATTTTTATTGACAAAAAAAATTAGAAAACCCATTTTAAAAACAGTAAAACATAAAATGGATTCAAATTTTTGTTTGTATTTCTTTTAATCACCTTTTAAAATATGCCACGAAAAGGATATTTGGAATTTATTAGTTTAGAATAAACTAAAAATATTAATACAAGGAACTCTTTTTAAAAAACAACTCTTCAGAATTACTTTGTATGACTATAAAACATCAACACTATTAAAAAAATTAGTTATCAAATAACACATAAGGTTACAATTAACAAATATTTAATTTTTAAAAGAAATAAATCCCGTGCTTTTAAAATGTGAATCATTATAAATATTATTATATTTATATCTCAATACATACCATTCTAAATATATAAAACAACTACTACACATATAACAAAAAAACAGTTATAAAAATATAAATTTTATAAATATAATATGTTATAAAATAATATATTTAAGAAAGAGATAATTATGCGTTTTGAAAACGCGGGTCAAAATCTAGTTCTCCGGCATTCTTAAAGTTAATTCCACAGTCTACCGACAGTTACTACATTTTTATGTTCACTCTTTCTAATGGGTCTCACATAACTTGGTGTGGACCAGCAACTAACTTTCCAATAATGGCCGAGATTGTTCCTCCTAAGCATCGAACCATGATCTATGCCTTTGATCGTGCACTCGAGGGTTCTTTGTCGTCATTTGGTGCTCCCTTGGTTGAGGTTATATCGGAAAAAAATGTTTGGGTTTGACTCAGATGGAACTGATGATATTAAAGATTCTGGTGGTGCGGCCGAGGCTTTGTCCAAGGGGATCTTGTCTATGATGGCTATCCCATTTGGATTGTGTTGTCTTTGTTACACACCGTCACATTTTATTTTCAAGAAAGATCTAAAAATGCTATAATTAAATCCAAGTTCAAGAGAAATGGAGATGATATGAAACTTATTATGATTTCGATTTTATTGTTGTATTTAATTATGATGAAAACATATTCCTATTTTATTATTGTAAAAAGACTGGATATCTAGCTTTTATGATTTTTTATATAAAAATGGTATGATTTTATTGCCATATATAGAGGATTGCTGTTGACCAAATGGTCTAATTTTCAATAACAAAGTCAGAACTTGATGAGGAGAATTTTACTTTTGAGTGATTTTTATGGTTGGTACAGTAAAATTATTTTTGTTCTTAAGAAATAAACCCCAAATCCATCGAGAATTGTCTTCGTCTCTACTCATAGGTCGCCTTCATACAAAAACAATGAACATCAAGTTAGCAACTTTCAATTTTCTTACAGAAATCTAATTTGGTGATTGTTTGGTTAGTAACTTTGTCTGCGATTCACACAGTGTTTATCGAACAGGAAAGATTTATGGAATATCTATCTCTCTCATTCTCATCAACTTAGCCACACTGATGCAACGAGCAGACGAAAAACTCATTCCCTCGGTTGCCAAAGATGTGAAAGAAGCATTTAACGCAACCCTCTATGATATTGGATACCTCTCATTTATAAGAAACATTGTTCAAGGACTTGCCTCTCCTTTAGCTGGTTTATTGGTCGTTATTTATGACCGTCCGACAGTTTTCGCAGTCGGTTGTTTATGTTGGGTCCTATCAACTGTTGCAGTTGGAGCAAGCCACTTCTTCACCCAGGTTTTATTCGATTTACATATGGTGTTGAGATCAGATATTGGTTTAAATTTTTTCTCTGTTACATTATGAGTTTTTGCACAGAAGTTCATATTAACCTTTCAATGCAAAAATATAATATGCAAAAATATATTATGCAATAATTAAGACATGGTTGACACATAGACTATTAATATTATACATAACAGATATATATGTCTGATTGGGGCTAATATAATTTCCTGGACTAGGTTACCGTTGGTGTAGCAGTCAATGGGTTTGGACATGCAATTGTTTATCCAGTGCTTCAATCGATAATAGCGGATAGTTTTAAGGATAGTGCAAGAGGTTTTGGCTTTGGTTTATGGAATCTCATTGGTACGGTTGGAGCTATATGTGGAACCGTCCTACCAACTGTCATGGCTGGTCATGATTTCTTAGGAATCCCAGGATGGCGATGCGCCTTTATGTTGTTGGCAACAATGAGTGCGATGATTGGGGTTCTTGTGTTTCTATTTGCCACTGATCCAAGGAAAAGGAAAAATAGTAGCTTCGTTTCTCGTGATCATGAACGGTAGTATAAAGCTCTTTAATTTAATACAGCACCAACATGACAGAATCTTTTTTTTTGTCATTACGACCTTTAGTTTTGATGTTGTTATTTTTGTAGAGACGAACTTATGGTTCTTAAAGGGAAAAACTATGATGCTGCAACAATGGAGGTTATGAGCACGGTTTGGAAGGAATCCTGGGTGGCCATAAAAGATGTAACTAAGTTACAAACATTTCAGATCATCGTCTTGCAGGGAATCGTAGGTTTGGTGCCATGGAATGCAATGGTTTTCTGGACCATGTGGTTCGAACTCATTGGTATACGTCCCTTTTTATAGTTAATTTTATTTCTAATTACTATAAGATTCTAGACATGAAGGTCCATATATCTCTTACAACCAAGCATAAACCATTTTAAATCTACTTTTCTTTGGAAAGTAACATCTCCAACTAAACTTGAACATTTATACGAACCCTAGACTGAATAGGCCCCAAAACAACCAATCTCACATATATTCTATCTAAACTAACTGGTTCATTAAATCATTAACTACTTAAACTTTACATACACCATACCTTTATTTATACTACTAACCCAAAGGATATGAGAAATTTCTTTTATGATCAATTTATCTAATAGAAAGTATGTCATTTTCCAAACCAGTTTTCTATAATTTAGTTAAGCCAATAGTAATATCTTCTATAAGACAATATATTGATTCAATTTTTCTCAACAAACCTAAGTGAATGCAAACTAAACAAATCGAATAGAATAAACCTAAAATCCGTTCCGACTTTCCTCCCTATTCGACAATATTCTTATGAAACATGAACTCCAACTGCATGTTTCTCAAAATATTTTCACTTTTCAGGTTTTGATCACAATAAGACAGCATCTCTGAGCGGGATGTTCACAACGGGACAAGCAATAGGGTCTTTGGTTGGGGGAATAGTTGCAGACAAAATGTCTCGTATATTTCCAAACTCAGGGAGAGTAATGTGCGCACAATTCAGCGTTTTCATGGGAGCTATATTCTCCATTATTCTCTTAAGAATAATCCCACAGTCAACTAGCAGTTACTACATCTACTTGGTCATTCTTTTTCTAATGGGTCTTACCATAACTTGGTGTGGACCAGCCATTAACTCTCCAATTTTAGCTGAGATTGTTCCTCCTACGCATCGAACCATGATATATGCCTTTGATCGTGCACTCGAAGTGTCATTTTCATCGTTTGGTGCACCTTTGGTTGGAATTATGTCGGAGAAAGTATTCGGGTTTGACGCAAAAGGAATTGATAATATTAAAGACTCTGGCCGTGAGGCAGAGGCGTTGTCAAAGGGGATCATGTGGATGATGGCTGTTCCGTTTGTATTGTGTGGTCTTTGCTACACACCGTTACATTTTCTTTTTCGAAAAGACCGGAAAATTGATAGAACTCCGAGTTCAAGGGAAGCAGAGATTATATGATCATTAGTATGCTCGTCATCAGCATGTTTCAGCAATAAATCAGTGAAACAATCATGTTTGTATTACTTGGTTTTGACTTCTGATGTTTCTTATATTTTATTCAGAAAAATATTAATCATACTATTGGGATTAGCGTTTGTGAATGGGGTTTAGACTTAGGGCCTGACTGGTTCAAACGCAGCGGTTGCGGTTGCGGGAGTTTGTGGATGCGGACGATTGCGGTTTCGAGCGGTTTAAAGAGATTTGTACGACTGGTACTGCGGTTAAAAATTGGTGCGTTTGCGGGTGACTTATGACTGGCTAACTACCAAATGCGGTAACAGTCAAATAATAAATTAACAATATTTACATCTAATATAATTATAAAAATATCAAAAATCATAAAATTATAATAAATATAAAATTTATATTTAGAAAGTTATAATTTTAATTTTTAAAAAATTTATTGAAATTGTTTTTATTATAAAATTTATAATATTAATTAAAATATAATAGATATATTTTAATATTTTCATAATTTCAATTTTAAAATTTTTATTAAATATTTTTACTTTTGTATATATATTGTTTTTAAAAAAATAAAAAAATTTACCCTCCCACAACCGCAACCGCAAACGCTAGCTGGAGCCAGCTTTTGAATTTATGAGATTCAGAGCGGTTTGAAGCGGTTTAGAGCGATTTTGAGTGATTGTTGCAAACCGCCGACAACCGCTACCAACCGCAAAAGCTGCGTTTGCGGGTGGTAGCGGGAAAACCAGTCGCCCCCTTAGTCGACTGGCGTATGTTGTTTGAAATTAGTGATAGACTTGTTTTAATTCTCCGAAACGTAAAATTTGACATTTCTTTAGTTTGAATGATAGTCTATACATCAACTTATCCCTTTCTTGATTACAAGATGGTTTCGATGGATTGTTCATAATTTGTAAAGATGGTTTCGGAACCAGAAGAATGGTAAAAAAAAATTCAGATTTTGAAAGCAAGTTTCCTAAACTAACAGATCATTCATGTACTCCGGACGGAGAATTCAAGAGCGGATACTCTAGCATGTAGTTTTAGAAAACAACTGTCTTTCGTTATTCACATAAATGCGGAGTTACCAGTTTAGTTCACAAAGTCAGCATGAGTTTGTTTATGTTGATGACAAAAAAAATATTAATCAAGAAGCCATTTAAGAAAATAATCTTTAAAATGTAAGTTATTTAAAAAGGTGACATGCTGAGGTGGCAGCACCACAATCATTCTCAGCCCATTTAATAAGTTCTCCTTGTTTCGCTAAAAAAATTACATCAAATGTCATTAGCATCTAAACTTATAATTGGCGTGATTTTTTATGTTCTAATCAAAATAAATGTATCAGTATTCAGATTACAATATTTACGGTAGCACTCACAATTTTCCCGTGCTCATGCAGTATACAGACATTTACAAAATAATAAAATCATTGTAATTGGTTAACTTTTTATTTCTATTTTTTGATAAGTTTAACTTATTTTGTAGTTTATATATTAAAAAGACAAATATAATATTGTTTTAAATTATGTTATTTTGTTATATTAATTAAATATTTGATTTTGGGTATAATAATTTGGATCAGTTAAGTTATTTTTGGTATGTTGAGTTGTATATATTTTCCAATTGAATTTTAATTATACTAATTCAGATTATATATAATTAATTTTATTTTTTCAAATTTCAAAATATGTATTAAATAATTGACATATTTTGTTTTGGCTTTTAAAACCACGTCGATCATTATAGTTTTAGAACTTAATAGTAACCTAATTACTTTTATTAAATATCATATTCATAGGAAAACAATTTGCTAGTGGAATTAGATTTGAGATAATTACTTGTTTATTTTTATAGATATTGAAACATTCACGTAGTATTAGATTTGAGAATCTATAATTATGAAAAGAAACATTTTATGAAATTGTGATAGAATTTTTTAATAACAAGAGATTGAATAACTATCCAAAAATAAATATTATTTTAAAAAAATTATAATCAAGAGAAAAGAAATTTCTTTAGTTATTAAAGTAAATACTGATTTAGTAAATAAATTGACTTTTTCATATGAAAAACAAGTATTATATTTTAAATGAAAAATATTTAACTAAAGTTATTAACAATCGTATAAAAACGTTCTTAAACAAAAAGTATCCAGAAATTTTTATGAAAGTGAGATTTTTATAAAAGGAAATTCATTTTTTTAAAAGTCACATGTTTTAAATATCAAAAAATCACTATATTTTTGTTTTAAGATTTTTTTGATACTAAATTCCTATATGATATATGATTTTATAAAATATATTAAGAAAAACGAAAATATAAATAGAAAATATTAGTAATGGAAATTAGTAAATATAGCTTATTAAATTGAGATTTATATAAAATGAAATTTCTTTTTGTCAAATTACATGTTTTAAATATAAAAATCGCTATGTATTTTTACTTTTAAGATATTTCCTTTTTGATACTAATTTTTTTTATACTAAATTTCTTTATGATATTGATATGATTATATATATATATATATATAAACGAAAATAAAAATAGTTTATAGATATTTTCCTTTTTTATTTAAAAAACAAAATATTCATAAAAACTAAAATAGAAATTTTGATAATGGCAATTAAAAAATAGTATTAATTCATTAAGGTTAACAATGTAATAAGCCATTGTGAGAATTAACGTGAACGCGACACATAAGAAATTGACTTCTCAAATAGTATTATAGCGATTTACCTTATGTAAAATAAAAACCATTAATATGGCTCACATATGTAATATACAAGCCGGGGTCGTATATCAGATAATTTCGTTTTCTTTTATCATTCCCACTAAACTGAATAATTTTGAGCATAGAACCCCATCTTCTCACCTCCAAATATGTGTATATTTTGGTGAAACGCAGTTTGGAATCATTCATAACTTGTAAATTGTCACCCCATGGGATAATGATCAACAAGTTTTTGGTTTTTAAAAATTTTAAAAGCTTATTAACGGAGGCCTACTAAGCAGCTATGTTAGTATATTTGTTTTGAATTACATGTTCTTCAGTTGCTGATTTTTGAACCGTACCGATTTTAAATTCGAGTCTTGGATTGAAAAATTAAGTTAACCATAATTCTAAACCATAATTTTTGATCACATCCTAAATGAGAATGTGACACAGTCATTAATACATGTTTTTCATATCTTTCATTTTAGGACATGTTATATATAGTTCTACCAATTTTAGGAGGTGTTATTGGTTTATATATTTTGATTGATTTAGAAATCTATATAGTATTTATAAATCCAAGTAAAATATATAAATCTGGAGGTTTTCCCTCGGATTTGAGTTTTTGTATTTCTAACTAAAAAATCCAAACAAATTCATTCAAATCCATTATAAAATCAAATATATCACTGAATCCGTACGATTGAATAACACTTGATTTGATATAGAATTTATGAATCATTAAACCAATAACACATGATTTTAATACATATTTGAAAATCAATAATCAATAACACTAGATTTAGTTTGGATTTGCAAATCCATTAAAATACAACAACTAATAACCCCTACTTAAACTTACGAAAATATTTTCATTTTGAAAATTTTAAAAGTTGTTGTGAATAACCTATAACTTGCTTTATACGAAACTGCATTTATATAAAAATATATGGGATTTCATGATGCACAAACAATTTCATATGGTTATGGAAATAAGCAAAATATTAATTATAGTTTCTATATGTGAAATTATTAGTTGATTCCGAATTTAAATCTTTTATTTCGTGCAGTTCAATGAAAGAATCTCTTATATATTAAAAGATGAGCATTGCAATTAATGCATTCACACCAATATTGACACGTGTCGTTTAGAGAGACACTCTCACATATTTGTTTCTTTATTTTCCATCTTTTGGAGCATATTGTCATTTTTTTATGTGATCTTCTTAACGAGTTTTTGATTATAAACTAATCTAAGGATTGAAACATTTTCTAAACAGTTTGTAATCTTCTTCACACCTTCCAGGTTTCAACATATCTCATCAGATATCAGGTGATGACAATTTTTATAGATAAAAAGGATTATAAATTGCAAACTAAGATGAAAACAACTTTGTTTTAAGACAAAATAAAGAAATCCAACACATCTGTTAGTCAACTGAACATAGAAATCTTATCTTCCTTCTTCGCATGGCCTACTCGACGATCCATCTAGGTTATTCTCGGCGAGGTTCTTGAGATAGGGACTTTAGCCGTGGACAAGCATCACACAAACCGAGATGAAAAGAATTGTGTTTCTCGACCGAACCTGTGAGAAATCCAACGCATCCGATAGTCCATTGTTGAAGTCTTGAAAAGGAGAAGAGAACCTGTAAGTTTCTGTTCATTAGATTGGCTTTGTGGGGCGACTTCTTTTGCATCTTTGTGTGTAGCTGTTGATTATTACTGTCAAAAAGAGAACTCTTCTCCCATTGTTTCGTCAAGCTTAGAATTATCGTTATTACAAACTACTGCAGTTCACGAACTCTTCTCCCCTTTCTTTCGTCAAGCTCATGAACACAAATGATAACATTTTTACATTGACAATGATAATAATTTTACGTTTGCATAGCTGGCCAGTACACTCTTACCTACCAGATTAGGATTATTTATGGGACTTTTCTTTATACTATTAGCAAATTAATTATTTGTAGGCGACTTTTTCTTTAGTATTTGTTTTAAATTCATTTATTTAATTACTAAAAATCTAAATCTAAATTAAGCACTTCTATATGAAGTTAAGATTTTTAAAAAGATCAATACTGACAGAAATGGATCAGATCAGATTTCAAATGGCTTACCAAATTATTATTATTTCCAGCTAACCGATTGGTTTTAAAGAGATTTTTTTCTCAAATCAAAAATTTATCAGATCTCTGACATGTAAATTCGTCATAGTATGCATACCTGTTAAGATAAGAAAATGAAACATAAAAGGTAAGGAAAAGACAACGTGATTATGCGAAAATCAAATAAAGCGAAAATCTATTAAAACATTAGTAAATTAGATTTTCTCATATCATCATCATCATCGTCATCTCTCATTGTCCACCACCTCCGTACCCACACATTCCATTACCCAACCCAAAAATCTCATTCACTGTTAACTCCAATTCCAATTGAAGCCATGTCAAGTGTGAAGCTAAGCTCTTGTGTACATCATCACTCTGTCAGAAAATCTGGATCCGTACCCGGGTCCAACATATGCTTTCTCAAAACCCCACCGTTCCTTCTCCGTCAAAAGTTCACGGCGTTATCAGTCGTCAGAGAAGAGAGTAACGCCAGTATCATCCACCAAGAGGAAGCACAAAGCCTCAGCTTCGATTTCATGTCTTACATGATCGGCAAAGCTAGCGCCGTCAACCAAGCTCTCGACTCCGCCGTCTCCCTCCGAGAACCGGTCAAGATCCACGAGGCGATGCGTTACTCTCTCCTCGCCGGCGGGAAGCGAGTGAGACCTGTTCTCTGCATCGCCGCGTGCGAGCTGGTCGGCGGCGAAGAATCCGTCGCGTTGCCGGCGGCTTGCGCGGTGGAGATGATCCACACGATGTCGCTGATCCACGACGATCTCCCGTGTATGGACAACGACGACCTCCGCCGCGGAAAACCCACCAACCACAAAGTGTTCGGCGAAGACGTCGCGGTTTTGGCCGGCGACGCGCTTTTATCGTTCGCGTTTGAGCACTTGGCGTCGACGTCGGGGGTGGCTCCGGCGAGGGTGGTTAGAGCGATCGGGGAGCTAGCGAGAGCCGTTGGATCAGAAGGGCTTGTGGCGGGTCAGATTGTGGATATCAGCAGCGAAGGTATGGACTCAAACGACGTCGGATTAGAGCTTCTTGAGTTTATCCACGTTCACAAAACGGCGGTTTTGCTGGAGGCGGCGACGGTGTTAGGAGCGATCGTTGGCGGTGGGTCTGATGAAGAGATCGAGAAGCTGAGGAAGTTTGCGAGATGCATTGGTTTGATGTTTCAGGTGGTTGATGATATATTGGATGTGACGAAGTCGTCGGAGGAGTTGGGGAAAACCGCCGGAAAAGATTTGATCGCCGATAAGCTGACGTATCCGAAGTTGATGGGTCTCGAGAAGTCAAAGGAGTTTGCGGAGAGGTTGATGAGAGATGCTCATGAACAGCTTCAAGGATTTGATTCCAAAAAGGTTGAACCTTTATTGGCTTTGGCTAATTACATTGCTAAAAGACAGAACTAGTTCAACTGTGAACGTTTTCATTGTTGTTTAATATTCTCCGACAAAGGATTAAGAAACTCTAGATCCTCTAAGAAAAGTTGATGTGAACATTACGATGATCCGTGCTTGCTTATAGTTTGTAACAGTCCTATGTTGGTGATAAAGATTGTGGAAGTCTTTTTACTTTTGAAGCGGAATCTTTTGTGTTCGTCGGTGATATATGTTACAACTTACAACCCGATACTGAATCAGATAAAAGTCCAACCATGAAGTAGGCTTAGTTACTGTTCAGACATGATAGTTTGGTGTTTGAACTCAGAGCTGATACTACAAGAGGACCCATTAATGGTTATAAAACTTGTATGTTTTTGAATTTTGGAAGAGAATATTTGTATATTTTGTATTTTTGTGTGTGGGGATGATCTGATTACAAAGTAGAAGATCCCATAAAGATGTTAAATGGTAAGATCTTGAAGGCACGTTGATGATGTGTTGTGTTGTGTTGTGTTGTGAGATTCTCAAATCGACATTTTGGATTTGTGGGTGGTTGGATTAATCAATATTATCGTTTCTGTTGGGGTCCATAAACCAACATAGACATAATTGCATCTTAATCATGTGTCGTATTGGATAGTTGTTGGAATTCAATATTCAAAGGAAATATTATAGAAAGTGATGTTATGTAGATTTTTAAGAGAGGAATGCGTGAGGAGAAAAATTGATGACATGATATAAAATAATTTCTAGTTAATATGAAATTTTCAACTCATGGTATCATTTTGAAAATTTCCATACGAAAAAATAGAGATGTATTTCTTATTTAATTTGTAATTAGATAAAAAAAAGAAACAGTTTTTTATTAAATGCTGTAATTAGATTAAACTTTCTTTGTATGTCTTTCAGTATTTTAGATAATAAAAAATTGACACTAAGTTACCAGCCCATGAACTCATATTTTGTTCATTACAAATTTGAAAAGAAAAGTTCATATTTGAAAAATTGAACAATTTAAACAAATCCAATACATCACATTGTGTAAATTTTTTTAAATATAAATTGGCTGTGTTTTTTACAAAATGATTGTCAGTTATACTAAAAATAACTCATCACATGATCAAACATAAATAATACTAATGTACCAAAAGGCTCAAACCAATGTTATCAAAAATATGTGATTAACAAATGATTAACTATAGTTGACAAAGAAATATTAACTATATTTTTTATTGAAGTGGGTTGTAAAAGTCCGGCTAACCAATATTAGAAACGAAATAGTATGGTATAACCATAAAAAAACTATAATTCACTCAGTAACCATAACAAGACCATAGTTAGAACTTAGAATATAGTGTGTATTTTATATAATATTATAATAACTATCCCTAAACAACAATAATCGTTGATCTACTTCTTCTTCATCTTTTTGATTTTTTTTTTTTGTTTTCTTTCCTCGTCTCAATTTTTTTTATATGTAACTTCCAAATGTACATATAACTGAATCAAATGATTATACAAAAATATATATATTTTTAACATATACCATATTTTAAAATATTTCAAACACATAAATTTTCACGAAATATATATATATATATATATATATATATATATATATATATATTTTAAATTATAGCACTATTCTATATTATTTGTTTAGATAACACTCTTCTCTGCTTCCTTATTTTTTCATCCTTTTTTCCGTATGATCTTTTTCCTCTCTTTTTCTCCTTTTTCTTTTCTTCTTCATGCCTCCTCTTCTTTTTTTCATCCTCATTTTTCTCATTTTTCTCATTTTTCTCCTCTTTAGTTTATCGTTTTTTTTTGCTTCACCTCTATTTCTTCTTCAGTCCCTTCCGCCTATAATATCCACCACCATCACCACTGGTTATTATATAATAGCCAGCTTTTTCTTCTCCATCATTTTCGTTAGTTCCATTTTTTTTCACTGTCGTTAGATAGTATACATAACTAAAAAATGAACAATTTACCATTTTTATTCTATTTTATTTTAAACTTGTAGAATAAATTTGTAACACAATATATATTGTGTTTATTGTTATTCTACTTGTAACATCCACCATAATTATTACAGGCTGTTTCATCATCGTTATCAGCATTTTCAACACCATTGTCGCCATCAATTGTTTTCTCTTCTATTCCAATGTTTTCTTTAAAACATCATGTATTAACAACCATAATCAATTGTTCTATACTATTTCTGTTATAGATGTAGCATAGTATATTTTAATAAATCGGTTTTGATGCACGCCACGCGCTAGAAGAAGCATTTGGTCCATTTATGTGTGAAATTGTCACATCCAAACTCCACTTTATTATATGGTCAATTGGTGAATATTAGTTCTCATTATGGTTACCCCACAAATTCACGCATATTAGAAATGTCCTTCCAAGAAGAAAATTGTTTCATTTTAGTTTACTCGATCCAATCTAATTTATCTAATATATTTTAGTTAGTTTGTAATGGTTAAATTGGCTACACCTTAAAGAAAACATCTACGTAGAAACAGAAAGACATAAACATTTCAACCTAGCAGCCGCAAGAGAAAAAAAATAAGGATACTAGGGGAAGAAAGACAAGGAGAAATAGATCAAGGAATAAGCAGAAATAGGTGGTAATGGATCCTCAAAAGGCGCCGATCACACCTTTTTCTGAGCAGGCTCCGGATGGCCAGATTCCTCCTATAATTCACACCAAGACTAGCTTAGAGGTGATTACTCTACAGTCAAAATTGGGCACTGAGAAAGATACGGTCAGAGGAGAACCTAGTGGCACAACTGGTGGGACTCCCTCAAAATTTCCAAGAAGTGTTTCTGCTAACTCACGCTCTTCTCAGCCTGAGCTGCAAGCTGACTCCTATGATGTTGATTCTTCGGATTCTGAACTGGAGGAGGGTGAGTTTAGCAAACATGAGCCCGACTTCGAAGTGGTCCGCAATAGGAAAAGATTCTCAGGTCATAAAGGAAATAGGGGCAACGGCCCCAAAATCAACTAATTTTTATGTCATCAAACATTTTTTACTGGAACATGCGCGATTTAAATAAGCTAAGCCACCGCAGCGGATTAAGAAATTGGTGTAGGAAGCACTCTCCCCTTTTTGGTGCTCTCCTAGAGACTCATGTCAAAAATCTAAAAATTAAAAAGTTTACTTCGGAGCTGTTTCCTGGTTGGTCCTATGAGAGCAACTATGAGTTCTCTCCACTTGGGAAAATCTGGGTGGTTTGGCATCCTTCTGTTTTGGTTACTATTATCTCTAAGTCTCTCCAAATGATTACAGTCGAGGTTACTTGACCGTCTGTTCAATCCAAGATCATCATCTCCATCATCTACGCTTCTAACGATCCTGATGTGCGCACGACCCTGTGGAATGAGATTGAGGCACTAGCTCCTGCTCTTGGTATAAACTCGAAACCCTGGATTATCTTAGGTGACTTCAACCAGATAAGAGATCCTTCAGAGCATTCAAAACCGGCGTCTCTGAATTTGGACACGAAAATGCGGGACTTCAATCAGTGCCTGCAGTCTGCTGGTGTGGACGACCTTAACTTCAGAGGCAACTCTTTCACATGGTGGAACAAACAAAAGCTTAACCCGATAGCTAAGAAGCTGGACCGAGCTTTGGTGAATGATGAGTGGTACTTCGAGCTCCCCTCCTCGGTTGCTTACTTTGGAAGCCCTGAGTTCTCGGACCATGCAGTTGTCTCGATCCTTCTGGACCCTTCCACCGCAAAGGCTAAGAAGCCGTTCAGGTTTTATAATTTCATTATTCAGAGTTCTAATTTCCTTGACATGATTTGCAGCTGCTGGTTTTCCTTTAATGTCACAGGATCAGCTATGTTTAGGGTATTGCATAAGCTGAAGCTATTAAAGAAATGCATCAAGGAGTTTAGTAAACAGAACTACTCGGGCATTGAAAAAAGAACAGCGCAGGCTCTTGATTGTTTGGTGACCGCTCAGAACTTGACGCTGGCGAACCCTTCCACTTATAATGCTGAGGTGGAGATAAGAGCAATGAAGGAATGTGAAGAGCTATCCACTGCTGAGTCCTCGTTCTTCTTTCAGAGATCAAGGATCACCTGGTTAGCTTTTGGGGATGGTAATTCGCGTCTGTTCCATAGATATGCGACGTCTAGGCAAGCGATCAACCATATTCACTTCATAGTAGGTGACAATGGAGCACGCATCGACTCTCTTCCAGAAATCCAGGAGCATTGCGTGAATTATTTCTCTGATCTTTTGGGGGGCACAGCTTCTCCAAGCATGTTTGAGCAAAGTGACCTCGATCTGCTTTTTGAGTTTAAGTGTTCTGCGGAGCAAGCTTCTAATTTTGAGAAGGAATTCTCATCTCAGGACATCAAGGACGCTTTCTTCTCCTTACCTAGAAACAAAACAGGGGGGCCCGACGGTTACTCTTCTGAGTTCTTCACCGCCTCCTGGTCTGTGGTTGGTTCGGAGATAACGGAGGCCATTAAGGAATTCTTTCGGTCTGGCTCCATCCTCAAGCAGTGGAACGCAGCAAACCTCGTTCTGATCCCAAAAATTCCAAATGCGTCGCATCCTTCTGAGTTTCGGCCTATCTCATGTCTCAATACGGTCTACAAGGTGATCGCTAAGCTGCTGGCGTCCAGATTAAAGGAGATTCTCCCACTCATGATCTCCAAAGCCCAATCTGCTTTCCTCCCGGGGCGTTTACTAGCTGAAAATGTACTCCTCGCAACTGATCTGGTAAATGGCTATAACAATCAGAACTTAACCGCCAGAGGAATGCTGAAGGTTGATCTCAGGAAGGCCTTCGATTCGATTAGATGGGACTTCATCTTGGCATCGCTTAAAGCCCTTGAAATCCCTCAAAGCTACATCAATCTCATCTCTCAATGCCTTACTACTGCGTCCTTCTCGGTTTCGGTTAACGGCTCCACAGGTGGTTTCTTCCAGAGTTCTAGAGGAATTAGACAAGGAGACCCGCTGTCTCCCTATCTCTTTGTGTTAGCCATGGAGTGTTTCTCGAGGTTACTTCTCTCAAGGTATGAAGCGGGTAGCATTGGCTATCACCCAAGAACAGAGAACCTGAAGATATCCCACTTGATGTTCGCGGACGACGTCATGGTCTTCTTTGATGGTAGCAGTAACAGCCTCCATGGAATTTCAGAATGTCTTGATGATTTCGCCTCCTGGTCCGGGCTGTATATGAACACGACGAAAACTGATCTCTTCACTGCGGGTCTTGACCATTATGAATCCCAAGCTATTGCTAGCTATGGATTCCTCATTGGTAAATTCCCCATTAGATATCTTGGTCTCCCTCTTATTAGCCGCAAGTTAAAAATTTCCGAATACGCTCCTCTTATGAACAAGATCACTAAAAGCTTCCAAGCATGGTCTGTTAAGCTCCTGTCCTTTGCGGGGCGGCTTCAGCTACTCAGAACAGTGATTTTCGGTGTCATCAACTTCTGGGTCTCGGCCTTCATGTTACCTAAGGGTTGCATTGTGGCTGTTGAAACGCTCTGCGCTCGGTTCTTATGGTCGGGAAACATTGACAAGAAAGGTATTGCTAAGATTGCTTGGACCACGGTGTGTTTACCAAAGCAAGAAGGCGGGTTGGGTATAAGAAGCATCTACATCTGGAATCAAGTCCTTGGCCTGCGATTCATTTGGTTACTGCTGTCTAACTCTCCCTCTCTTTGGTCTGATTGGCACAAGAGTGTCCATCTCACTGATAAATCCCTCTGGACTATAGAGCCATCACCAACAGATTCTTGGGCTTGGAAAAGAATCCTGAAGCTAAGGCCGTTGGCGCTCCAGTTCTGCAATACGGTGGTGGGAAATGGCGCTAACACGAGATTTTGGTATGATGTGTGGACACCGTTTGGCCAGCTAATCAATCACTTAGGTGCGGCTGGTCCAAGAGCGCTTCGGATAAGAAAGGAGGCGAGGGTAGCGGAAGCAATCAATGGGTCTAACTGGTCACTACCTCACCCAAGATCTGATCAGGAAGTGGAACTTCACTCTTATTTAACAACTCTAGCTCTTCCACTGCCTATTGATATTGATGATGTTTATGAATGGAAAGCTGCTGATTTTCCTTTGAATGTGTTTAACTCTCAGGCCACTTGGGAAGTCTTGCGGCCAAGACAAGCAGCTCAGGATTGGTATGACATTGTGTGGTTCAAAGGAGCACTTCCGAAGCATGTGTTCACAATGTGGGTGACTAATTACGACAGATTGCCAACAAGAGCGAGACTGGCCTCATGGGGGCTTGCCATTCCGGTCGTCTGCCCCTTCTGTCTTGCAACGAGGGACCATCTATTCCTTTCTTGTCAGTACAGCTTCGACGTATGGTCCTTCGTCTTTACCAGATGTAGTGGACCGCACGGCAGACTTGCGGACTGGAATGAGCTATTATCTTGGATCCGAGCTGCCTGTTCTAAGAGAAGCCTCCTGCTTCGAAAGCTGGCTTCTCAAGCGGTTGTGTTCCACTTATGGAAGCAGAGGAATAACTTAGTTCATAACAATATCCAACTACCTGCTGCAAATGTTTTCAGATAAATTGACAAGGAGATGAAGAACATCATCTCATCTAGAAGGTCGAAAAAGCTCTTTTGTTCACTTATGGTTCTTTGGATTCGATAGGTGTTTAAGCTATCCATTGTTTGGATGTTGTTGATCCATCTTGTTTTTTCCTTTCTTTTTGCCAAGATGTGTCAAACTTAGATCTTGCTTTGCAAATCTCCTTTCATTTATATGATATTTACAGTTTAGCAAAAAAAAGAGAAAAAAATGGTTTTCTGATTCACCTACTTCGAGCATCGTCAACACTATGAAAGGGTTTTTAGTTTCTCTTAGTAGTCTTAATCGGTGAAATTGAAGTTTTTAAAAGGCTTGGGTTGGATAAAAGTTGTTGTTTGGTACCAAATATGCTGTCTTTGTGTCTTGCTCTGCGTTGCACGGAAGTTCCGTCGGACGTCCGCTTCCCGCTTTGGAACCGGAATCCCGGAATAGGAATCGGAACCTTGTGGAAGCTTACGTAATCTCGCTTCCAAAACGCTTCTAAAATATTCTTTTTAAAAACATGTTCGAAGCTTATGATTCCATTTTGGAATCACGCTTCCATTCCTTAAAAAAACACAATGTTTTATATCAATAAAAACATAAAATTATAGTTTTAATTTATATAAAATCAAAATTTTAATAGTATTGAATAGAGATAATACAAATATATAAATATTAAAATTAACACTATAAATTATCTTTACGCATTGAGGGTTTTAATAAAAAGATAATCATATATTCAAATATATTATGTCAATTAATTATAAAGTATTAAAAATAATTAATATAATAATTTATTTTAAATTTAATTTATGTCTATTTTCACAGTTAAATATGAAATCATTTTGAAATTATTATAAATGAATAAATGCTTTATTTTAAATTTAAATCATATAATTTTTAGTTCTAGATTTTTAAAAATCTTATATATGTATGTGTATATATGTATATGGATACGCTTCCAACACGTACCCGCTTCCTAACCATTTTAAAAATCTCGCTTCCGCGCTTCCATACGCTTCCGCTTCCACGTATCCGATTTCGTTTCCATGTAACATAACTCTTGCTTAATGGCTTAGCCCAATCCAAACTTTTTTCTGGTGCGCGGTGCAAGCTCATACCAGCTCTGATATAGAGTGATATATCTTTCAATGGTTTTGGTGAAGCGGTGGTCAAGTGCGGCTTTTGTGGATGGTGAGGTCCTCTATTACGCTTATATCTCTCATGTTATGGTTTGTTTAAGGGTTCTCGACTTTGTCTTGCCGTGTTGAACCTTCACTTGTGTTACTATGGTCCCGAAGGCACTTGCTTAGCGAATCTTAGATACGTAAATTCGTTACGTAGATTCTCAATGGAATTTGGTAGTTTTCAGTTTCATGTTTCGTTATTGGTGGGAATGCCTATTTGTTCTCCTCTGGTAGCGACGGGTTTGGGCTCAAGGCTTGTCTTCATGGTCTTATTCGTGTCTTCTTGGTGCATTCACTTCATGTCTTCACTTTCCGCTTGTATTTACAAAAAAAAAAAGAAAGATTGCCAACTGTGAATTTACCATTTAACCATACAAAAGTGTAAGAAAAGTTTAGTGTCTCTCTTCTAACTTGTTACATAATCGGTAATTATTTTTTAATTGGGAAAATCGATGGACCCATGGATTTCAGTTTTGAAGCTTTCAACCATCGATATTTGTCTTTGTTAAACATAAAATCAGGGTTTTAAAAAGAAAGTATAAGAAATATTGAAAATTAATAAATATTTTTTTTTGAAAAATATAAATAAATTTAGAATATATAAGAAATGTTTCTAATGGACCATTACGTATAGAAAATATGTCATTTTTATCAGTATAAAATGACCAAAAAAATTTAGATAATGAATTTAGTTAAATCAATAAAATGGTAAAAAAAACAAAAGTTCATAACATTATAAAGATAAAATTTATAGAGAAATTAAAAGGAAAACGCTGATTGCCTATTACACTCTAAGTATAGAGTGCTTTTACTTTTATAAGTAGTCCACTCACATTTGTTCAATAATCTGATCTACTAGTAGATCAAAAAAGTTGTAATATCATAGAAAAAAACACACTACGTATGTGTTATTTTGTTGAAACTTCGCATGTAATGATGTGCTCCACTTTCGCATCCTTCACCTTCCATTTAAACTATAAAAGTCGTAAGTTAATCCATTCTAGATGGGATTGACCCAAAAAAAAAAAAAATCCATTCTAGATGGGAAAATCGGTGGGCCCACCATGGATTTTAGTTTTCAAGACTCAACCACTGATTTAATTATTTTGTCTCTTTGTTCAGACACAACAGAAAGAAAAAGGGAATCTACTACATATTTTCAGTTTTTTCTTTAATTCCTCTCCTTTCTTCCTTTTTCTTTCAGTATTGGACTTGCCATCGATGAGTCCGTCAAGACCGAGTTGAGAGCAGTGCAAGGCTTTCTCACACTGTCTAAAACCGCGTGAGAAATAGTCTTCCTCCTCTGATCTCTCCTTTTCTCTCTCTCTTTACCTTCCGATTCTCCCTATCTTCCCCAAGCGTACAAGCTAACTACTTCTCTTCCAGACACATAAAGCTCTCTTCACCTTCTAGAAAAACTCCACCTTTGTTGTTTCAGACAATCTCTGCTTTCAATCGCATTTTCATTACCAAAGTCATCTTCCAGGTAAAGCTCTCTCTCTCTCTCTCCTCTCTCTTTGATGTCGGTTACAATTTTAGATTGCTCCGCAAGATTCGGTTTAAAGTTTGTTGCTTTAAGCTATAAATCAAATAACCCATTTCAATTGCGTTACTTGTCTAGTCTCTGTTTACTTCTAATCTAAGATCTTTCTTTCTCTGTCTCTTGCTCTTACAACCTTAATAAGAAAGAGAATGATGGGAGGAAAGTGTAGCAAAGGCAAGAAGAAGGAGGAAACTTGGGGGTCACCTTCAACACCAGTCCAGATCAAAATCAACTCAGCTTACACAGAGCACTTGACCTCTTACGAAACAGCTTGCAGCGAAGATCCAAAGCTCGAGTCTTTCGACTCGTCTCTCCACGAACGAACCACCCGAGTCATCAACAAGCTCGCTTCAGGCGTGGAGATCAAATCCTTATCCTTCGATTCCCTCAGAGAGGTGACGCAATGCCTTCTAGACATGAACCAAGACGTGGTCAAAGTCATTTTACAGGACAAAGAGGACATATGGAACAACCAAGACCTTTTCGGTCTCGTCAACTTGTACTTCGAAAGCACCGCCAAGACTATGGACTTCTGCTCTGAGCTCGAGGGTTGTCTCAACCGCGCGAAGAGAAGCCAAGTCATTATTCAGTTCGCTGTTAAACTGTTCGAGGAAGAGGAGGATGATGGTAATAACGAGGATAGAAAGTACGAGAAGACTCTCGAGGAGCTTAAGAGGTTTAAGTTGGCTGGTGATCCTTTTACTAAAGAGTTCTTCCATCTTTTCGATTCGGTGCATAAACATCAGGTCATGATGCTTGACGAGCTTCATAAGCTGAAGAGGAGACTCGATAAGAAGCTTAAGAACATCAAAACATGGAGGAGAGTGTCCAACATGGTGTTTGTGACCGCGTTTGTCTCAGTGCTCATCTTCTCGGTGGTGGCGGCCGCCGTGGCTGCGCCGCCTGTGGTGGCGGCTATAGCCGGTGCGTTGGCTGTTCCTGTAGGGTCTGTTGGGAAGTGGTGCAACTCTCTTTGGACCAAGTATGAGAAAGTGGTGAAAGGGCAGAAGGAGATCGTTACTTCGGTTAGGATTGGGACTTACATATCGGTTAAGGAGATGGATAATATAAGCGTGCTTGTGCGTAGAGTGGAAGTGGAGATTGAGTCTCTGTTGAAGAACGCTGAGTTTGCTGTTGCTGAAGAGAATGGTGTGAGGCTTGCGATGGATGAGATCAAGAAGAAGCTTGATGTGTTTACTGATACCATTGAAGAGCTAAGGGAGCATGCGGATAAGTATTGTAGGGATGTGACAAAGGCGAGGACTGTGATTCTGCAGAGGATAATTCGGTACCCTACTGGTTCAACGACTGAAGAAGCTACTTGGTAAGATTCTTAAAGCTTAGCTCCATAACTAGGAAATTAAATTTATTGTTGATGCGCCTTGAATGTAGTATGACTGGCTAGCATTAGTTAGATGTAGACGACGTAGCTTATTTGGTGAGCCACGTTAAATTTTTGCGTAGTTTTACTTACTTTCTGGTTTATTCATCTGTTTTCTGCATTCTTCTAGCATCTTTAATAACACTTATGATATATGAATTTGGTTGGACTGAGTTTCTTTTGTGTGTTTTGATTGATGATCAGGACAGAAATGTTGTCGTGAGAAGACGGATTCGAATTCGTGGTTGGCTTTGGAGATTTTTGGTTTGTTTTCTTTAGCACAAGTATTATGGACAGCTAAAGATTTGTTACTTAAGTTATCAAAAGAAAAAAAAATGTATTAATTGTAGTAGTTGCCATGAGGTTTGCTGAATGCATTTACTTAAATACTTTAAAGATTTTATGCGATTGACTTTGGATTTTATAGATCAATCTTGTATTTAGATATAAGTTTATAATTGATGTCTCGATGCTTAGTGGTATTTTGGAGGATTAATAAGCTGGATCATTATTCAACCAATCAATGCTAATAAAAATTAAGACGTGAAGAGTTTGTTGATGAAAAAGTTTAGTCTCTCACAAGTCACAACTCACGAGGAACATTGTTGTATATGAAACATTTATTGTTTTTACATCATATGAAACATTGTTTATTCCGTCTTAACATTTTAGTATAAAGCAAAAAACTGATGTTTAGAAGTCAACTGAATGGTTTGGTCGATGTAATGATTGGTCTTGTTCAACAGCAGTTGACTAGTTAATCAAAAGACCGAGTCTCCTCAACAGCAGTTTACTTTATACAGCTTTGATAAAGTAAAAGTAGAGACTATAAGTTTTTCCTTTCGAGTACATATTACATTTTGGTTTTTAGTTTTCACAGTCTAGTGCAAAATCACTAACATCCCATGCATTGCATCCATGGTTCAGTCCATGCGTTATTGCTAAAGTTGGTTAGGTATCTCTTCTAAAGTTGGCTTGAACGTGTCTGGGTTTATGCTTTTAGTATTTGGGCCTTGGGGCCATGCAAATATTAGTGATGAACAGCTAAAGATATGTTAAGTTCTATATAAAAAAAAGAGAGGACAGCTTTACTTAATGCTAGTAGTTGCCCTGAGGTAGGTCTGGGCATCCGGGTCCTCGGGTCGGGTTCGGGTCGGGTCCGGGTCCGGGTCTTTCGGGTCTTGAAAATTTAGACCCATATAGGTACCTATAATTTTTTGGGTCGGTTCCGGGTCGGATCTTGTCGGGTCTGGGTCGGTTCGGGTCTATAATTCAAATACCTGTAAAATACCCATAAATTTTCGTATCCATATCGGGTCCGGGTTGAGTCCGAATATTTAAAATCTGAAATACATGATATATCCAAACTCACTTAAATTTAATCAATATTTGTAATATATATTTAATTATTTACAAAATAGCTTAAATTAAACTATTAATAATTAACATAAAACATTTTTAAACTCTAAATTTTATATTTTAAAACTTCATATTACTTAAAAATGTTACTACATAATAATAAATATTGTTAACAAAAGATATTTCAACTAGATAAAAAATAATATATATATAAAATATAACATAAAAATAAATCATAGTTTTGAATATACATGTTTTTAAGTCGGGTACAAGTTGGTTCTTATCGGGTCGGGTCTATTCGGATCGGTTCTTTTCGGATCGGTTCTTTTCGGGTCCGGATCTATTCTGGTCGGTTCTTTTCGGGTCCGGGTCTATTCGGGTAAAAGAAATTTAGACCCAAAAGATACTTATAAACTTTCGGTCCGGGTTCGGGTCGGGTATTTTTAGACCGGTTCCGGGTCGGGTCTTCGGATCCAGGTTAAAATGCCCAGGCCTACCCTGAGGTAACCTCTGCTCAATGCATTGATTAAAATACTTTATAAATATTTTATGCGAATTGTTTTGGATTTTATATATTAATCAATCTTGTATTTAGATATATGTTTATGAATGTCTCTGTGTTTAGTCTTAGGTTGGAGGACTCATAAGCTGGATCCTTTTATCCATTTTAAACATGTTTCCTCTATCAACGTTTCCACTGGGCGGCTAGGGCTTCCAAGGCGATAGGGTTGGCGATGTCACAGATCGAAATCTTACATTGAGGATTCGATCTCCACCTGATCGGTACGTTCTTCGGCGTACTGATTCCCACTTCGACGATTACTCGCGCACCGGTGATCCGACGATCTCTGCTTCTGGGTCCATTTTGCTGCCGTCTCCCCCATGCTTTCTGCGAGACACGACGGTCACCGAATCACCATTCTTCTGATTGATACGATCCTTGTCGTAGAGGTCATTTGAGTGGTTCAACCGGGCTGTCTTCTCTGACTTGGCACGGTTTCGTTGCTCTGGTTCGTTAAAACGACACAGAGTCAGTGTTTGCTCTGTTTCTAGTCGTCTCTGATCTGGTTGGACTCGTACGGTCTGATCTCTCTCACTGCGATCAAAAGTCGCAGACATAGGTCTTGTTCTTTCTTGATCCTAGCATTCTCGAATGGGATCGTTTCAACGTAATAAATCCAGCCATTGGATTGATATTAAAGGCAAAGGGATCCTGTATGATGAGGATGATGCACCGATCAAGTTAACTGATCAAGACACTCCTCAAAATATTACGGAATTCCAGTTATCTCTGATTGGAAAGATTCTGAACCCGAAGAAACAAAATGTCGAAAAGCTCCTTCAGAAAATGCCATCGCAATGGGGCATGGAGGACCGTATTACCGCTAACGATTTGGGTAATGGAAAGTTTCTTTTGAACTTTACCACAGAGGACGATCTCAACTTTGTCCTTCGACAGGGCCCGTTCCACTTCAACTTTTGCATGTTTGTGCTGGTTCGATGGGAACCTATTGTCCATGATGATTACCCTTGGATAATCCCTTTCTGGACCCGATTGATTGGTGTTCCACTACACCTGTGGACGGTTAATAATCTGAAGGGGATAGGAGCTCGGTTGGGACATGTTCATCAGGACCAAATTGAGTTAATGGAAGGGAGGATGCTCATTGATATTGATACTCGTCGGCCGCTGAAGTTCGCAAGGAAGGCTGAATCTCCGGAAGGGGATGAGGTTACAATTGAGATCAAATACGAGATGTTATTTAAGCATTGTTCTACTTGTGGATTGCTTTCCCACGAGAAGGAGTACTGTCCCTCTCTGACCCCTCAGGCTAGGATTAATCTGCCAGGTAACCGCCCTGGTGTCTTTGCAAGGGTACAGGTGCCAGACGCACGGTCGAGGTACAAGCCTGTCAAGAAGGAGCCTGTGTTGAGAACACAAACTGCTCACCCATACAGTGAGCACAAGGTGCGCCAGTTCAATGATTCAAGATATGGCAACAGTGACAGGAGCAGCCGGGGTGATAGCAGTCTTGTTGCTTATTCACGGGAAGGCAACAGCGGTCATGTTGATAGGATCATTAGGCGCCGGGATGATCACACACGGAGCAGTCGCTATGGGGGTTCGCGGGTTGGTACCGGGCCTTATGACCGCTACAGACGTGATGGAAACAGTGGTGTAGCATGGAGGGAGAAGAGGGTGCAGCCTCGCCAAGGAACAGAGGTTGTTGTGCGTCAGGGCTTGGATGCTGTACCTGTTGGGAAAGATAGTGTCTCTTATGGACATACATCTACACACAGTAAGGCTTTAACACTTCCTGATTGCAAGAGCTCCGAGAGCAAGATCAGTGAAGAAACTCATGGTAACCGGCGATTAGCTAGTACTATTGTTACACCGTCCCGGATTGACCGCGAGAGAGAAGAGAACGTCACAAAACGCCCCAAAGTATCACCCCGGGTTTTATCTTTTGAATCACTGAGTGATAAGGAGCCGGAGATGGGTGATGGAGAGGACCGGATCATCGACGCGCTAACTGATATGGATATTGCGGACAAACAAGATGGTGGACTGATGGATTGCGACGTCCAGAATGACGATCTGATGGGGTTAGAGCTGGCGGAGATGGAGGAGAAAACAGCACATACCAAGTCGGCTGGTAGAGCTCTGAGAGGCAGCAAGCATGGCTCCAAGATGAGTGCTCCTTTGGATATTCAGAATAAGAAATTTGGGATTCTCCGTCGGGGATCTCCACACAAGCGTTCATCTTCGTCTCATGATACCCGCACTGTTGGAAAAAAGGGGAGATCAAGACATCATAATCTCAGGTCGAAGGAACAAAAATCTGGGTTATCCAAAAATGAGGGTTCGATGGGGTTCAAGAACCCATCCCCCACCCATCAATGAAGACACTCAGTTGGAACTGTCGAGGGATTGGGAACGACCTCACAGTTCGACGCCTAAAGGAGATGTGTCAGAAGCATCGCCCAGGACTTGTGTTCCTTACTGAAACGAAGAATAGGAGGCAGATGTTGCAAAACATTCAAGCCGATTTAGGATTTGATCAGTTGTTTACCGTTGATCCACTTGGACTCAGCGGAGGTTTAGCTTTATTTTTTATGGATGATTTTCAAGTTAATGTTTTATTTTCGAATAACAGAATGATTGACATTGAGGCAGTCATTGATGGAATAAAAGTTTTCATGACGTTTGTTTATGGAGACCCTGTTTTGGAACGACGAGAGCAAGTTTGGGAACGTCTTACGCGTTTCTCAACAACTAGAAATGGACCTTGGTTCATGATAGGTGACTTCAATGAAATTACAGGTCATAATGAAAAGGAAGGAGGGAGACAGCGACCTGATAGCTCGTTTCTACCCTTTAAACAAATGCTTACGGATTGTGGGATGCTAGAGTTTCCTTTTACGGGAGACATGCTTTCATGGGTAGGGAAGAGAGCAGGACATGTCACTGTTCGATGTCGCCTAGACAGAGCAGTAGGAAATGCTGATTGGCATGAGAAGTTCCCACATTCTAATGTTAAGTACATGAGGTTATGGGGGTCGGATCATCGTCCGATTCTCGCTGATATACTCAAAAAGCCAACGAGGAGGTCGAAAAAATTTAAATTCGATAGAAGATGGCTAGATAACGAGGAGCTAAGGCAAGTCATTTTAGAGGGATGGAAGTCCCCTGACCTCCCACCGGATGCAAATATAATGGAACATATCTCTAGCTGCCGGAAAGCCTTGAGTGATTGGAGGAGACAACATAACATTAACTCTGCCAAGTTAGTGGAGGAACTAAAGGAGAAGGTCGAGGCCTTATACGCAGATGATAATGCGACAACGGAGCAAATTGCAACAGGGTTGAAGGAACTTTCTGATGCTCTTAAGGCAGAAGAAATGTTCTGGAAACAGAAGAGTAGAGTGTTTTGGCTGCGAGAGGGGGACAAGAATACAAAATATTTTCATGCCTTGACGAAGCAACGGCGAGCACGGAATAAGATCACGCAGCTATTGGATGCAGATGGTAACATAGTTGAGGATGAGGAAGGTCTGGTAGCCATTGCGACTAGCTATTTTAGACAGATCTTTGAGTCGTCTATTCCAGAAGATATTGAAGAGGCGCTATCAGAAGTTCCCACGACGATCACATGTGATATGAATGACAGCCTCACGGCTCCCGTTTCCGAATGGGAAGTCAAACTAGCTCTGTTTGCCATGTATCCAGACAAGGCACCCGGACCAGATGGGATGACTGCACTTTTTTATCAGAAGTTCTGGGATATAGTTAAGGAGGATTTGACTCTTATGGTTAATAAATTCCTCTTTGAAGGGCATATCGCCAATGGGTTGAACGATACAAATATTTGTCTTATCCCAAGACAATAAAGCCTAATGATATGGCTCAATTCAGACCCATAAGTTTGTGTAATGTCAGCTATAAGATCGTCTCTAAGGTCTTATGCCAGAGACTAAAGAGAGTGTTACCCGGTTTGATATCAGAAACCCAGTCAGCCTTTGTTGCGGGGAGACAGATATCAGATAATATCATGATTGCACAAGAAATGTTCCATGCCCTGCGAATCAAACCGAGTGGACGTAATAAGAGGATGACCATCAAAACAGACATGAGTAAAGCATATGATAGGATGGAATGGTCGTTTATCGAAGCTGTGATGCGGAAGATGGGATTTTCTGAAACATGGGTCACTTGGATTATGAGATGCATTACGTCGGTAAAATACAAGGTTCTTATAAATGGTCAACCAAGAGGGAACATTGTCCCAGGTAGAGGTCTACGACAAGGAGATCCTTTGTCTCCTTTCATTTTTATTATATGCACGGAAGTGCTCGTTAGCCTTCTCAATCATGCAGAGAACCAAGGGAAGATAACGGGGATGCGCGTCACACGCGCATGTCCTTCGGTATCCCACCTTCTCTTTGCTGATGATAGCCTTTTCTTCTGTAAGGCGGAGCCCCGTGAATGTGAAGAAGTAATGAAAGCAGTCAGGACATATGGCAAAGCATCTGGACAATGTATTAATTTCGATAAATCCTCGTTACTCTTTGGTAAGAAGATTAATGCAGCTACTAGGCAAGAGATCAAAGTTGTACTTGGAATTCATAATGATGGTGGGATGGGGAAGTACTTAGGAATTCCAGAGGATATCAGTGGATCCAAATGTAAACTTTTTGCATTTCTTAAGGACAACTTGATGCATAGAGTAAACGGGTGGACTGGTAGATGGCTCTCAAAAGGGGGGAAGGAGGTAATGATCAAGTCCATTCTACTCGTTCTTCCGACATACGTCATGTCGACATTTTTGCTTCCATTAGAGATTTGTGAGAACCTCGCTAGTGCCATTACACAATTCTGGTGGAGTTCGAATCCCCCTAAAAGAGACATACACTGGTCGAAATGGGAAAAAGTTTGTTTACCAAAAGAGGAAGGAGGAATTGGGTTCAGATTGATTCATGAGTTCAATTTGGCACTACTGGCAAAACAATTATGGAGATTGATACAGTACCCTGATTCACTCGTTGCCAGAGTGTTGAAGGGTAGATATTATAGGATGACCTCGCCATTGCGAGCAGTCTCTTCAAGCAGTCCATCATATGTGTGGACAAGCATCTCCGGCTCACGGAAACTACTTCTCCTGGGGATCAGACAGAAGATTCATTCTGGCTATGAAGTTAGGGTGTGGGAGGATCCATGGATCCCAACAAGACCTGCTAGACCAGCTATACCTGTAGCGCCTGTGATGAACCCGAACATGAGAGTTAGTGATTTCATTAACCAGGACTCGAAGGAATGGGAGGAAGGGACGTTAGAGAACTATGTCCATCCGGGTGATATACCGCTCATTCGCAGTATGGCCATAAGCTCTACTCATCGTCGAGATTCTTTCTGCTGGGAATACACGAAGAATGGACAATACACAGTTAAGTCTGGATATTGGGTTGCTCAAAATCTGCTGAAGTTAGATGAGGAAAAGCTGATACTGGAACCAAGTATCACTAAACTTCAAGCCTTTGCTTGGAAGTTGAAAGCGCCTAGGAAGATATGTCATTTAATATGGCAGGTGATAACGGGTCAGATGGCAGTAACGAGAAATCTAGTGAGAAGAAATATGCGTTGTGATAACTACTGTCCGAGGTGTGGGGAGGCAGAGGAATCTGTAACTCATGCCATATTTGAATGCCCTCCTGCTCTGCAAGCATGGTCCTTATCGACAACTCCTACAAGCCCAAGCATATTTCCAGCGTCAAGTGTCTACACAAACATGGACTATCTATTCTAGAGGAAAAAGAATATCATAGCATTAGACCAAGACAGAGATCCTTATCCCTGGATAATATGGTATATATGGAAGGCTCGTAATGATAAGCTCTTCAGGGGAATAGACAGAGATCCTTTGGAGCTAGTCCGATATGCAGAAAGCGAATGCCAAGCCTGGTTTAGTGCAAACGAGTTGATACCACCGGTAGTGCAAGACAACAACAATGAGGAAAACCAAGTCTTAAGCTTGGGTAATATTTGCCTCCTGGATGGATCATGGACAGCTTCCGATAGATTCAGTGGATGCGGATGGGCTTGGATGGATAGCGGGGAGAACATACAACTTTTGGGTACACGAAACTTCAGTCGATGTGAATCAGCATTGCATTCTGAGATAGAAGCACTGCACTGCGCGATGGAGAACATGCTTCAACACTCGCCATGTCAGAGCTTTGGAACAGACTGCAAGGAGCTGATTGCTATGATAAATGAACCCCAAAAATGGCCAAGATTTGCGACAGAATTGGAGAAGATAGAGACGCTGCAGATTTGCTTTCCGGACTTCAAAATCATACATGTTCCACGAGTGCGCAATCAGTTTTCAGACTTTTTAGCTAAGACTGCTAGGACATTTCGGAGAGAGTTACTTTTTATTGGTTGTTCTATTCCGGTCTGGTTACCCAGACCACCTCAAGCATGAGTAATAGAATGGATGTTCGACGTCAAAAAAAAAAAAAAAGCTGGATCCTTAAAGTATCATTCAATTAATGTTGATATAAAAAATTAAGACGTGAAGAGCTGGTTGATGAAGAAGATTAGTCCCTCAGACAACTCATAAGGGACATTTTTAATACTGAAACATTGTTTATTCCGTCTTAAGCAATATTTTAGTATAAAGCATACTAGATTTTGATCTGCGCTTAACGCGGGACCTATTTATTTGTCAAAATATACTAAACACACATATAAAATATACATTTTTATATATTTTTATCTTTCAATATTCATAATTTATATTTTCTATGAACATATAAATAGAAAACTTACATTTTTGTATTTTAATTATTTTAATTATTTATTTTGACTTATATTGTAATCTCTATTTATCTTTCAACCAACACTTAGTGTATTCATTATTTTTAACTGAATTATTTAAATTAGATGAAATCAATATTTTTATATCTATTTTAAATTTGCGGTTTCACCGAACCCGGTGGCTTGTATATAAACATATTAGATATAATAAAAACTAATAATTAAATTTTTGTTAAAATCTCAAAAAGTCGTTATCAACCCAGTATCTGATAATATGCAACCAAAAATGTTTTTGAAATAAAGAACTAAAATTAGTTGGATGTCTTTCAAAATTAACTTTAAAATAATCATTTTAATTATTTATTATCTTATTTTTATCATTATTACTATTTTTTTTATAAAAGTTACTTAATTAAAAGCTGAATGTGAAAACATATATTTCACATTTTATTGCATTTTATAAATAAAATATGTATTTATATTTTATATTATATTTTATATTACATTTTATATTATATCTTGTGATTTATTTATATGTATATAATAAATTTTATAATTATTTTTTTTATGAATCAACTACAATCAATCCAATAAACTGTGAATCCAAGAAGTAACTCGGTTTAAAGTATCAACTGAATTAAAAATATTAGATGAAATTAGTTTATTCAATTTGTACAGTTTTTAAAATATAATAATTTACGTATTAATTTGAGATTCATTGTCTTAGAAATCATAACTTAACTATATGCCACGGTGTGTAAGTTTCAATTTTTTCGAAAAAATAATTTTTATAAACAATCTTTATATTCCAACGTATAAATGATGGGGGTCTCTCACAAAGAGATGCATGCAATATTTATATGGAATGATTATGGGTAGTTAGTTAGATATTATCCATAAATATCTTTAAGATAATTAATGTTGTTATACATAAATATAAGAATAGCATGACACTGTAATTTAAAAAAAAAATCTAAAGGCAGAATCCTAATAAAGATTTTGCTTTAATAGTATAAATAACTGTTTTATAGAAGTCAATTGGCCCGATGGTCGATGTGATGGTTAGCCATAGGAATTCGGTTCTCAGTTCGGTTTCGGTTCAATTTTTTCGGTTTTTAGGTTTAGAAGTTTATGATCCGTTCGGGTATTTAGAAATTTTGATTTGGTTCGGTTTTCGGTTCATTTGGGGTAACAAAGTTGAGAACTGGCTTATATCTGAAGTAATTTCGAATCTCATTCGGTTCTAATTTTTTGGTTAATTTGAGTTAAAAAGACAAAAATTGATTTTTTTGGATTAATATTAGATTTTTTAGATTTTCAAATTAAAATTCAAAGATAATGATGAATATTCTGGATAAAAAAAAAACATTCTGATAATTCATTTTTTTGGGTATTTTAACATATGAATAATATTTTAAAATTATTTGATTATTTTAAAACTAAATATAATTAATATTTATTAATATATAAACTATATTATATAAATGCGTATCCATTCAGTTCTTTGTTTGGTTTCGGTTTAGTTTCAATTCGGTTCTGGTTTTTTAATTGTAGAGATATATGATCCACTAGTATAATTGACGGGATCCAAACCAGAACGAAGCCTTATTTTCCGTTCGATTCGGTTTTTTTAGTTCCAGATAAATATGCCCAGGCCTAGTTGGTCTTATTCAACAATAGTCGACTGATTAACTAAAAGACCAAGTCACCTTGGTTTGATTCTTGAAGATTTATTCATTATTTTCGTTTAGTACTTTGTAATGATATACTACTTTGATAAATTTAAAGTACAAACCCTTGTGATGATTAGCTGGGTTTTAACTCAATACTTTATTTATTTTTAAATTGTTAATCCTAACCAATTATGGTATAGTTTTATTTTAAAGTTAAAGCATAGCTACAACATCTACAATTCTTTTTCATGTTTTATTTTTTCTCTTAAAGCAACTATTAAACTGATTTAAAAGTTGTAGTTTTTTTTTACAGAAAAATAACAATACAACTATAATAATAAAAACTACGGAATAAATTCTACGACCAAACTTTTACATCTACCGTGCAACCTATCATACTCATATAAAGTTTTACTTTTAGGCTATAACTAGTGATCAAATGAATCAAAAAGAATATTACATTTTTTTAAATTCGTAAAAATCTTTTACCATTTGAAAAAAATATTTTTTCCTCTTAATTCTTTCTCATTTTTTTATTATAGATTAAATTTCTTTCTCATTAAATTTAATAAAAAAATAATCATTCTTCATTATTTTTACAATTGATTCATATTTGTTTTTTTTTTCTATTTGTTCTTGGTGTTCTCATGATAGTTACCAGTTAGACGTTTAGAGCATGACTGGTTTTCTCACTAGCACCCACAAACGCAGCTTTTGCGGTTGTTCGCATTTTGAATCAATCAATAAAAACGCTATAAATCGCTTCAAACCGCTCTGAACCTCTTAAATTCAAAAGTTGGTTCCAGATAGCGTTTGCGGTTGCAGGAGAGTAAATTTTTTTTTACAAAAAGCTATATAAATATAAAAATAAACATTCAATTAAATTTTAAAATTGAAATAATAGCAAAACTAAAATATAATATTCTGTATAACTTTTAAAAAAATTAATAGTATAATTTATAAATAGAAAGATTATGTTTATTATAATAACATGATTTTTTAGTATTTTTATAATGATACAAAATGTATATATGGTTGATATATTATTTACCCACTGATGCGTTTGGTGGTTAGTGAGTCATAAGTATCTCGCAAACGAATCAATTTCTAACCGTTGTACCAGTCGTACAAATTTCTTAGTAATGCTTAAAACCGCAACTACTCGTTTCCGCAAACGTCTGCAATCGCTGTGATTACACCAGTCAGGGCCTTAGTCTTTTTATTTTCAGTTTCACATAGTATAGTGCAAAATCACAGCTTGACATCCTCTGCATCCATGGTTCAATCCATTTGTTACTCGAATTGGCTAAATGGTATCTAAAGTTGGGTAGGACGTTTTTAGTTTTATGCTTTAGCATTTGGGCCTTAGGACATGAAAAATTAAAACCTTTTCTTTGTATTTATTTACAGTTCTCTTAGATTATAGAAAATATTAGAAAGGCCTATTTAAAATTTACGAATTAAGGCCTAGAAGTGTATTTAGCTGCCACTATATAGAATGTATGTTTTTATTAGGCCCTATTCAGTTTTGTATTCAGAAAAAAAAAGCTGGCTACAAAAACTTATTAGACACCATTGATCATGGTGTCTAATAAGTTATACCTACTATTGGATTTGAACCAATGACTCCTGCCGTATGAAAGCAATACTCTAACCACTGAGTTAAGTAGGTTATTTATCATCGTAAAGAGAAGGCACGGGGATACTTATCACATCGATAGGATTATAAATCCAATATTATTTCTAAGCAATACCAATAAACAACGAGATGAAAGAGATATAATGTTCGATCATATAATATTAATCTTGACAAGAAATTATCTACATGATAAGATAAAATGTGGATCATAAACACAAGGGCTATAGCTCAGTTAGGTAGAGCACCTCGTTTACACGTGCGCCAAAGTTTTTCAGAGGAGTCCATCACGCAATCAAACCAATTGATTGATCTTATTAATAAATCGATGTCTTACTCCATGACTTTTTTTTAGGAAAAAGAGGAGAACAATAGCCTGACATTAGGTCCTATTAAAGTACCCCATTTCGGTAGGGAATTAATAGAACCCATCATTGATTTGAGATATTGATAGGGTGAATACCCAGTCTACTTAATGCTAGGCAGAATGAGTATAAGGAACTCAAAAATGATCTTTTCGTCCTACGAACCTTAAGGTGTAGCCTCCTGCATTGTTCATTTGAACACTAATGTACCAGCATCTACATGGTACATTTAAATATAATATTTATAATGTTTTCTTTAATTTATTTATAATGTTTAGAGTAACTAAATAATCGAGATGTAAAAATATATAGAGTTTGAATGCAAGATTTCCATTTTAAAATCTAAAAGGTTTAAAAAATTTCAAAACAAATACCTATTAAAATTGCAAAATCATTGTTTTCCTGCCAACGAAAATGTTTCTGCCAAAAATATAAAATCAGATTTTTTCGCCAAACCATAAAATTGAGTTTTCGCCAAAATTCAAAATCAATTTCAAACAAAACGAAAAAAAAATTGAGTTTTCATGCCAAACCGAAAAATCAATTTTTTGTTGCAAAAACAGTAAAATTAGATTTTTTTTCTACCAAAACCACAGATCATGTTATTCCATTAAAATCGTTAAGTTGGGGTTTCCCGTCATAATCGCAAAATCATTGTTTTTCCACTAAAACGACAAAATCAAAAATTTCCAATGAAACGAAATAGTTGAATTTTCCACCAAAAGGATAAAATCAGGTTTTCCACCAAAATGAAAAATCTAGTTTTCTAGGAAAAAACCGCAAAATCGTTTTTGTCAAAATCGCAAAATCAAGATTTGATTTCCTCCAACACCACAATTCATGTATTTCCGCCAAAATCATAAAGTCAAGTTTTTCCTCTTAAACCGAAAATCGAGTTTTCCGTCCAAGCCAAAAAATTTGTTTTTCCCGCTAAAACAATAAATCTAATTTTCTTGCCAAATAACAAAATCGGCTTTCTCCCAAAATGGAAAATAGGTTTAAAAGCCAAAATCGCAAAATTATTTTTTTCCAACAAAACACAAAATTGAAATTTTCAACCAATACGAAATTCAAGTTTTATCGCCAAAATCGCAAAATCGAGTTTTCCGTCAAAATCACAAAGTTGGATTCATATATAGTTATTATTGTGTTAAAAATATAGCTTAAATATTTCTTCAGATATAATTATTATTTCACTATTGATAATTAAATCATGCATTTTTAGTATTTTAACTAGCTTGTAGCATTGAAATGCTAAGATATTGTTCATTTGAACATTATTGTACCAGAATCTACATGTTAAAAGTGGAAAAAAGTTGTAAAAACTTTCAATACAAATACCTATTAAAACTGTAAAAACATTTCAATACAAATACCTATTAAAACTGCAAAAATATTTCCTACCAACGAGAAAATTAAGTTTTTTTTTTTTACCAAAACTATAAAATCAGGGTTTCGCCAAACCACTAAATTGAGCTATTCGCCAAAATGGCAAAATCAATATCCATCAAACGACAAATTAATTTTTCAAGCCAAACCTGAAAATTGATTTTTTGTTGCAAAAACTATAAAATTAGACTTTTCTACCAAATATTCAAATCATGTTTTTCGTTAAAACGTTAAGTTTGGTTTTTCCATCAAAACGACAAAATTAGATTATTTTTTTTCCACTAAAACAACAAAGTCAGAAATTTCCATTGAAACGGAATAGTTGAATTTTTCACGAAAATGATGAAATCAGGTTTTCCACCAAAACGGCAAATCTAGTTTTCTAGGTAAAACCGCAAAATCAATTTTTTTTCAAAACAAGATATAAGCCTATTGTGTTGCAACGGGTTTTGTTTGATCTTTTAATTTAATAGAAACCATAAAATAATAAATCATTTTATTATAGTTTTATGATTGTTTTTTGCATATGTTGTTTGAGATTTATTTTATAATTGAAATCCGTTTACACACATAAGTTTAAGTTACTATTTGTATTTTATAATCATGATACATAGATGAATTGTTATAAACTTTGTACTTAGGATTAGAAAAAATACTATACCTAAAAAATTAAACACAACCCGAAAGAAGAAATTGAATGAAAAGTAAAAAAAAAATGAAGTCTTATGTACTAATTTAATGTTTTATTAAATAAGTCTTTAAATTTTTATTTTGTTAGGATTTTTTTTTAAAAGGAAAACATTTTATTTTATAAATCTTCTTTGTATTTACAATTAAAAAATAAAAAATATATTAAATACTCTTTTAAAATTTTGTTTAAGATTTTAGAAAAGGAAAATTACTGTCATATAACCTATTACAATTATCTTCTCTTTAGAATTTCAGAAAAATATAAATTGCTATCAAATAATTATTTTTAGTTATTATAAATAAATTTAAACCTATTTTTACAATTCATATTAATACTAATTTTACACTTATTTTATTAATTAAATAATTTTTAGTATCATGTTCATCATCAAATACTCTATTAAAAATACTATCAAATAAAATTTTACAATTCTCTTTTGGCTAGGCCTTAAAAATATGATACAAATTTCTTTTGTTTAGGATTTTTTTTTTATAAAAAAGGAAATAAATATCAAATATTCTTTTACAGTTTCTTAGGATTTTAGAAAAGGAAATTAATATTACATAATCATTTGCAATTATATTTTGTCTAGGATTTAGAAAAATAAAATTTCTATCAAATAATTATTTCTAGTTTATATTAGATATTTTTTTAAAGTTTCCATTTTCAAAATTCGGTTTTTTCAATATCACTAATATTTTTACAATTTTCTTGTTAATTAAATAACTGTTACTATCATTTTTATCATTAATTTTTTTAAGTAAAAATTACTATTAAATAAAATATTACAATTTTCTCTGGTCAGGATTTTTTTTTTATTAAAAAGAAAAAATTTTAGTTGATTAAGATTAGATAATAATGTTTTATTAGAAATCTCTTTTATTTAGGATTTTAGGAAAAGAAGAAGTTATTTTCACATAATGGCAGTTTTTATTGACACATTCACAATCTATTTTTTTTAATTGACATATGTCACAATCAAATCGGTTGAAATATTTGAAGTTAATTTTGGTTTAGATTTTTAACACAAAATTATTAAAAAGTAAAGTTAGTTAATTATAAGAAAAATAAGATTATTTTTACATTTTTATTTTATTTATACTTTTAAAAAGGAAATTAATAATTTTATAACTAGTGCTTCTTTTAGATTTTTATACAACTATTTTATTTTTAATAGGAAAAAATTTTGTTTAGTTATTTATATATTTTGTCTTATACATGCAAATACATATTCATCATATTCACACATACTCATGTACAACAGCAACATCAAAATTAAAAGTTATGTTGGCATCATAAGATGTAATAAGAATAATAAAAAGTTGAGTTGTATCAAGAAATTAAAAGAAAATACTCAGGTAATACTTTTCATGTAAATATGATTTCGTTTTGAAAATATAATATGTGGAAGCTTAAACCTAAATATAGGTGTGAAATATTTGTAGCTATTTTTGGTCATAATTTTTTAGCGGACAGCTATGTATTAAAAAAATAAAGTTAGTTACTTATAAGAAAATAATTAGAGTATTTATACAATTTTCTTTTAATTAATCCTTTAAAAAAGTAAGATTATTTATTTAAAAGTTATTTTTTTCAATATCACTAATATTTTTACAATTTGTTTTGTTAAATTAATAATTGTTACTATTATGTTTATCAAGAAAAGTATTATTACTACTTATAAAAAATAATAAGAGTACTTTTACAATTCTCGTGATTGTTACTAAATTCGTTTTTTTTCTATATCACTAATATTTTGACAATTTTTTTTGTTAATTATCTATTAAAAAGGAAGTTTTCTAGAAACAGCTACTATTAAATAACTTTTGAAATTAATTCTTACTATTAAATAATTTTAAAGATTCGTTTTTATTATCTTAGCATATATATATTTAATCATGAGAGATTTTAACACATGTCTATATATTAAAAGGAAAATCACTATCATATAATTATTTGCTTAATAATTAAAAAAAGAAAATTATTATTAAATAATTTATTGTTACTTTTTTACAAATCGTTTTTTGTTATTATCTAATTATACATATTTTTAATAAAAAAATAGATTAACATACGTCACAATCTTAAATACATAATTGCCACGTTTCACAATTGTGTTAATTAGATGTGAAATATTTGTTCCTATTTTTGGTCATAATTGTTTAACATACATTTATCTATTAAAAATGAAAGTAAGTTATTTATAAGAAAATAATGAGAGTACTTTTACTATTTTCTTTTAATTAGGCTTTTAAAAAAGTAATACTATTTATTTTTAAGTTAGTTTTGCTTCATGTTTTTCATTAAATAATTTATTGCACTTGTAGGACTTTACAATTCGTTTTTGTTTTAACAATGATATTTATCTTTTATAATTCTCTATCTTTAGTATCTTTTAAAACAAACATTATAATAAAAATAATAATAATAAAAATATTAAATAAAATTTATAACTAATTTTTAAGAAAATTCGTTTTTATTATTTTAGTATATATTTTTTTTGACTATGAGATAGTTTAACACATATCACATTTTTAAATATGTAACTCACATGTGTCACAATCATGTTAATCATCAACATCAAGAACCAAGTTTTATATAATAAGATAATAATAATAATAATGATACTATTAAATAATATTTATAATTAATTTTTATGAAATTTTTTTATTATTTAGTATATATATATATTTGATTATGGGATAGTTTAACACTTATCACATTTTTAAATATATAACTGACATGTGCACAATCATGTTAATTAGAGTTTTTGAAGAACCAAGCTCAATATAATTTTTTATAATTATATTTTCATTAAAAATGTAGAAAATAAAAAATTATATTAAACAATTTTTTTAAAATTTGTTTTTTTAGGATTTTGAAAAAGGAAAATTTCTATAAACATTACTATTAAATATTTTATAAAAATTGTTTTTACTATTAAATAATTTTTAAAAGTAGTTTTTTTCAAAATTCATTTTTATTATCTTATTATATATATTTTTAACCATTATATATTAAACACATGTCACAATATTAGAAGAAAAATTATTATCAAATAATCTTTTGATTAGGATTTAAAAAAAAGTTACGGTTAAATAATATTTATAATTACTTTTTAATAAAATTTGTTTTCGTTATTATCTTAGTATGTATATTTTTAATTATGAGATAGATTAACACATGTTACAATCTTAAAATATATAATTACCATGTGTCGCGATCATGTTAATTAACAAATTTGAAGAACTAACCTTTATATAATAAGATTGCAAAATCAGATTTTTTTTTTTCCTCCAACACCACAAATCATGTATTTCTGCCAAAACCCTAAAGTTAAGTTTTTCCTCTAAATCTGGAAAATCGAGTTTTTCGTCAAAGCCACAAAATTGAAACTTTCCACAAAAATGAAAATTAAGTTTTCTCGCCAAAGTCACAAAATCGAGTTTTCCGTCAAAATCACAAAATTGGATTCATATATAATAATAATTATTTTACAAATATAGCTTACATATTTCGTCAGAGATAATTTTTATTTCACTATTGATAATTAAATAAGAATTTTTAGTATTTTAACTAGCTAGTAGCACTCAAATGCTTTGATATTGTTCATTTGAACACTATTGTACCAGCATCTACATGTTAGATTTAAATATAATATTTAGAATAACTAATACTCGAGATGTAAAAAAAAATAGAGCTTGAATGCAAGATTTGCATCTCAAAATCTAAAAGGTTTAAAAACTTTCAATACAAATACCTATTAAAACTACAAAATCAAAAATTTCCTACCAACGAGAAATTAAGTTTTTTTTTGCCAAAACTAACAAACCATAAAATTGAGCTTTTCACCAAAATGGCAAAATCAATTTCCATCAAAAAAGACAAATTGAGTTTTCACACCAAACCAAAAATCAATGTTTTGTGGTAAAAACTGTAAAATCAGATATTTTTTCTACCAAAACCACAAATCATGTTTTTCCGTTAAAATCGTTAAGTTGATTTTTTTGTCAAAACCGAAAAAACAGATTTTTTCCACTAAAACAACAAAATCAAAAAATTCCACTGAAACAGAATAGTTGAATTTTTCACCAAAATGATAAAATCAGATTTTCTACCAAAACGACAAATCTAGTTTTCTAGGGAAAACCGCAAAACCAATTGTTTTGTCAAAATTGAAAATCAGATTTTCTCCGCCAACACCACAAATCATTTATTTCCGCCAAACCATAAAGTCGAGTTTTTCCTTTAAAACCAAATATCGAGTATTTCCGTCAAAATCACAAAATTAGATTTTTCCACTAAAATAACAATTCTGCTTTTCTTGGCAAAATAACAAACTCGGGTTTCTCCCCAAATGGAAAACTAGATTTTACAGCCAAAATGGCAAAACTGAATTTTTCCACGAAAACCACAAAACTGAAAATTTTCACCAAAATGAAAATCAAGTTTTATAGCCAAAATTGCAAAATCGAGTTTTTCGTCAAAACCGCAAAATTTAATTCATATATAATAATTATTGTGTTATAAATATGGTTTAAACATATTTCTTCAGACATAATTATTGTATCATTATCTATATATATAAAGAGGAATTTTCTCTCACCTCCTGCTGCCACGTCAGCATTTAGGAATGAGTGTTTTGTGCCACGTGTCACTTCAAAAAAATCCTGCGAAAATGCTGGTCCTTTACATTTGCTGGGCTTTTACGTAGATATGCTTGGTTTTCAATTTCAGATGGGCTTTTTGCAAAATTTCGAGCCCAGCCAAATAGTACGTTACTTCCTCTTCTCGCCTTCGATTTTCTTAGAGTTGCAGCTGTAAGTTATCTAGAACTTAAACACACCGTCTAGCTCACCATAACGTTTTCAGCTTGCATTAATATGTGCAGCTTTTATGTGGCTAACTTAATCCTCCACTCCCAAGCGTTCAATCAACCTAATCGCAATCTAGGCGTAGTCTGTTCAGCTTACCGATTACGACAACGGTGAATTTCGTCATTATGAATCGACAATCTATATAAATTTGTCAGATTCTTGACGTGAAATTCATCAGTTCCTCTCCCTCAATCATTATAATCAATTTCTCTCTTGATGGTTTAGTTTCCCTTCTTCTCATCGCTGCTATATTGCATGGATCAATTTTGTTTGTAATGCATCTCTAATCTTTTTTGATGTATTTTTCCCGGAGTTTCTTCCCTGCCTTGACTAAGATCGTCGGGACTCTCGATCCTAAATCCTGATCCGTCGAAACTCTCTCTGGTTAGTGACTTACTTTTCTAACATGATTCGTATTTTCCTCACTGATATTTATATTACTCTAAACAGTGGCCCGATTCGATTCTCCGACACTAAATCAATATTAAAAAAAAAGCCTCTTCTATTGTCATTACCATTATTTAATGTGCTTGCCAACGTTCGTTCACTATGAGAATGAGATGATATCATATAGCTAATCAATGATTTGGTGAGTTTGCTTATATTTCATGTTGATGTTTCAGGAAGTGAAGAAAGGAGATACTATCTTTGTTGGACAATACCTATTCACTGGTACTGAAACAACTTCAGTTTGGCTTTAGGTAAAAAATAAATAAATAGAAGCTAATGAATGGTCTCTATGTTGAAGTCTTAGACAGTTGAATCTATATTTGTTTAAAAAGAAAAAAAGAGTCGATAGAATTTTTCAAATACTCTCTTCTTCCTCTGTTCTTCTCATTCTTGGTTTGTTTTCTTGACTGTAAATCACAGAAAGTATACGTAAATTATTGGGTCCTCTTTTTCAATGGTGGAAGCAAATCCATGATCGCATCGAACACTGTCATGACCACTCTGTCATGGAGATTGACGATGAAGAAATCTCTTGGATCACCAATCGTCCTGCTGTTCATCTGGAGATGGGGAAGGTATAGTCTTAATGAATTAATAGAAACCTAGAACTGAAAGACGAGGATGGATCTTCTCCACCATTACTCGCAGGGCCGGGTAGAGAACAAGGACAAGACATTGATCCACCGGAGGATCATGAGAACCCTTTCTGCCTGGTTAAAAACAGGAAGAGTGGCCGGAAGGTCACCAAACACAACTAATATCAGTAGATATGTGTTTTTTTGCGTGGAATGTTCGTGGACTGAATAGTGAAAGACGCCACACTATGACCAAAGATTGGATTAATATCCATAGACCTTTTTTTGGAGCTTTTTTGGAGACTCATATTTTGGAGAATAATAAAGAGAGAATTTTGGGAGCAATTCCGAGGGGTTGGAATTTTTATGGGAATTATGGAGACAACGATTCTGGCCGTATAGTTATTGTCTGGGATCCGAGGGTTACTCTTGTTGTCTACGATGCTTCAGCTCAATCAGTCACTTGCGGGATCACCATCTTGTCTGAAAGAATCTCGTTTACGGTTACTTTTGTCTATGGGTTTAACTTAGTGGAGGAACGGAGCAGTCTCTGGGCAAAACTGGTTGATCTTCAGGGTTCGACGCCGTTGTCAGTTCATCCTTGGTGTGTGCTTGGAGACTTTAATCAGATGCTACGGTCTTCTCACCACTCCAAACATCTCTCTTCTCGTATTGACGATGCGGGTATGGAGGAAGCAAACTTAGGATTGCAAGATGCTCAGTTGTTTGAAGCTCAAGCCAAAGGCTTGCCTTATACGTGGAGAAACTGTCAGGATGATAATCCAATTTCCACTAAGATTGATCATGTTTTCATTAACCAATCCTGGTCCTCTTCTTTTCCTGACTCCTTTTCGGATTTCTTGGATCCTTCTCAATCAGATCATGCGCCTTGTCTCTTTCGAATGCCAGCCATGAGGAGCCAGATTATTAAACCGTTCAAATTCTTCCATCATGTTATCGATCATCCAGAATATGCTGATACAGTTACTGATGCTTGGAATTGCAGGCTGATTACCGGTACAAATCAGTTCAAGCTTGTTCGCTCCCTGAAGTTATTAAAGAGGCCGCTGCGTAGACTGAACAAGCGTCATTTTAGTGGTATTTCGCAAAGAGTAAAGGCTAAGAAACTGAAGGTGGATGAGCTACAGAGGCGGCTACTTACCATTCCTGATGAGCCTACTGCCCGTGAAGAGCACCTAGAGCGAGATAAACTGAACATTCTTCTCAAGGCGGAGGAGAAATACTATAGACAGAGATCAAGGGTTCGATGGGCAGATGTTGGCGATCGGAATACTCCTTTCTACCATCGCACTGTCTGTCAACATGCTACAAGGAATCACATTCACTTTCTCAAGGATGCTAATGACAACTTCCTCTATGGAGTGGAAGACATTAAAGCGCATGCAGCAGATTACTTTCAAGGAATTATTGGTTTTACTGACCTGCCTATCTCTGCGGCATCTACTGAAGAACTAAGCAACCTGATGCCTTTTCGGTGCTCTGAGCTTCAACAAAATTACCTGAAACGTGAGGTTACTGCAGTGGAAATTAAGGCTACTCTGTTCTCCATGCCTCTCAACAAAAGTCCGGGACCAGATGGCTACTCAGTAGAGTTTATTCGTGCTTCGTGGGATACAGTGGGTGTGGATATAATTAAAGCTGTCAGCGAGTTCTTCAGGAACGGTCGACTTCTAAAGGACATGAACACAACCGCCATTGCTTTGATTCCTAAGAAGCCAGAAGCGTGTTCACTAGGAGACTACCGCCCCATCAGCTGCTGCAACATTGTGTACAAGCTCATTTCTAAAATCATTGCCAATCGTCTAAAGCCTATCCTCTCCAAGTGTGTCAGCCCAAACCAGGCAGCGTTCTTGAAAGGTCGCAGCTTAGGTGAAAATGTCCTCTTGGCAACTGAGCTAATCAAGGACTATAACAAGTCCTCCTGCCTCAAAAGTGCTATGCTGAAAGTAGACATTCGAAAGGCGTTTGATACAGTCTGTTGGGATTTTGTGATTAAGGTGTTAGAAGCACAGCAGTTTCCTCCTATGTTTGTTGCTTGGATCAGAGAGTGTATTTCATCTCCCAGATTTTCTATAGCCGTCAATGGGGAGTTGGCCGGTTTTTTCGAGGGTAAGAAAGGCCTCCGCCAGGGAGATTCTATCTCTCCTTATTTGTTCATTATGTCGATGGAAGTTCTATCCCTGCTGCTAAACAAAGCTGAGTCTGATGGTGCTTTCAGTTTACATCCGCTATGCATTGCCCCTAAGATTACACATTTATTGTTCGCGGATGATCTTTTAGTTTTCTATGATGGAAGCAGGGATTCAACGACCGGTATAAAGAATGTACTGAGTAAATTCAAAGATTGGTCAGGGTTGGATACAAATGAGTCGAAATCTGAGGTTTTCTATGGAGGTTATTCGCCAAATCAAGCATCAGAGTTGAGTGCTCTCTCGGGTTTCAGACAGGGAGAATTTCCTACAAGATGCTTAGGCTTACCGCTAAGTCCTAAAAGGATTTCTTCGACAACCTTGCAACCGTTCCTGGATCGTATAACATCTAAACTTCACTCTTGGACAGTCAAGTTCTTATCTTTTGCCGGCAAGGTTCAGATGATTTCGTCAGTTATTTATGGGATGGTGAACTTCTGGAGCTCGGTCTTTGTCCTGCCTAAATGGTTTTATGCAAAAATTGACTCCCTATGTTCCGGGTTCCTTTGGAAGAACAGCACCTCATCTTCGGCTGGAGCAAGAGTTTCGTGGGCAGATATTTGTCAACCGAAAGCTGAGGGTGGGCTCGGTCTTAGGAAACTAGAGGACTTTGAGATGGTTTTCAGGTTGAAGAGAGCATGGCTTTTCTTCACGGGATCAGGATCTTTATGGGTCCCTTGGCTCAGAAGTAACAGGTTTGGGGGTAGAAGCATTTGGCTCGTCAATGACTCGCCGAGGTTCTCGAAGACAATTCGGAGTATGTTAAATCTGAGAGATCAGCTTCATTCCTATCTCCGATGCACGGTTCGTGATGGGCGTACAGCTTCGTTTTGGTATGATTATTGGACGGAGCTTGGTCCATTGCACCTCCTCTTCAGTAGCTCAGGGCCTGCCGCACTAAGGATCCCTCTCAATGCTACTGTCTCACAAGTAGTGCGTAACGGACACTGGAATTTGCCTCCGGCAAGGTCAGAATTTGCCTCCGGCAAGGTCAGAGTATGCAGAGACGCTTCAAATAATACTGTCAACAATGACGGTTCCCTGCGATTCTAATGGCAGTGACGTTTATCTGTGGAGACTTCACACGGGGGGCTTTGGCCCTTCTTTCTCTTCTCCAGTTACTTGGGAGAGGTTACGTATTTCTAAGCCACTGGTCCAATGGCATCCAGTGGTTTGGTTCAAGGAGGAGATCCCTCGGTGCTCTTTTATTACTTGGACTGCTTACCTTGGAAGGTTCCAACTCGCGACAGATTGCGGTCTTGGGGAATTACAATTCCATCAGGTTGTGTTTTATGTTCTATGGCCGATGAATCTCATTCTCACCTTTTCTTTGAGTGTTCCTATGCTGCTGTTGCTTGGAATCGTTTTTGTGGCAGGTACTTGGCATCTCCACCTATCTCGGTTGCAGCAGTGGTGGATATCTCCGGTCAGCTTCAAGGTCCTCACGCTCCTCGGATTGCTGCGATACTAAAACTTCTCAATCAAGTCATTATCTACAATCTTTGGCGCGAACAGAATGCCCGCATCTTCAGAGACACTTCGAAGACTCCAGAAGCGTTTTTTAAGGTGGTGGATCGTGGTATGAGGGATAGGCTGCTGTCTCTGTCTTCTGCGGCAGTCTCCCCCCCCACCCCCCCCCCCCCCTCTCTTCTCGAACTGTACTTCTGGTTCGTGTCTCCATATAGTTAATCACCCCTGCGTTCTTGGTGTTGTTGGTGTTGTTATTTCTGCTCCCTCTTTTGCTACTCTCCTTTATCCTCTGTCTCCTTTCCTCTGTTCAATAAGTTGTGTTTTCACAACAATGTAAAAAACTAAAAATGGTTATAAATCTTAACATTTAGACCAAAAAAAAAAGAATATATAGAAACCTTATATCAATTGTGTTTTATAAGGCAGAGATTTGAATCACTTACATTAGTTTAACAAAATCACAATAATTATTTCTGAACAACAAAACAAAATCTATCTTAAGCAGCAACGTCTTGATCGTTTGAAAAAAGACCATAGGCTGATGTGATCTTCATATTTTGTTCAATGTTCAGATAAAGCTGAGGCTCAGGAGGGTGAGATGGTTGGGAAGGAGCCTGAGGTAGAGAAGAAAAGAGAACCGGAGCCGGAGTTTGAAAAACAGAAGGAGAAGAAGCATACAACTTTGAAGGAGAAAGAGATGGAGAATACTGCGTACAAGGATTTCGAAACTGCTATCAATAAGAGAGATACAGAAACAGGAAGAGGTGAAGCGTTTAAAGAGGGAGGCTGCTAAGGTAGAGAGGAAGCACATAGAAAAAATAAGAAGAGGAGGCCCGGAGTGCGCAAAGCGTCAAGCTGCAAGGAGAGAAGCTACTAGACTGAGAATGAGCCAAGAGAAGGTACTTCCTCTTGACGGTCTGAGAAAGGACCTGATGCTACACATGCTACAACAGTCAGCAGAAGTTATTTGATTCTTTGTCGATGCTAGATCAATTCTCTGGATAAGTTCTTTGAAACAGCATAAACATATACACATTACATTTATACATGGATGAATTAGAAAACCTGTTTTATGTAATGCGTCTCAGAACATTTGTGAAAATATAATGATGAGGTTTGAAACACTTAAATACGTACCAAATGTTTTCATTACAAGCAGATCGAGAAATTCAGCCGTTTCGTTTGCTCATTCGCCATGTTCGTGTTGCATGCTTCTTCATGACTCTTGATTTACCAAGCTCGCATTCAAGTTTTTACGTTACTATAATACCTTGTTCTACCACACATGGCATGCTTAGCTTTTAAAAGTTTAACTTACGACTTTCTTGACATCTACCTTTTTAAACATGATACCTATTAAAATTAGGGGTGTTTAATTTGGTATAACAGAACCAATTAAAACCAAACTGAAAAGAAAAAGTAGTTTAGATATAGTATAGTGAATAATATAAGAATCCCTATAGTTTAGTATATAAACCGATCAAGTCGAATAAACTAAATAAACATATTAATTAAAATATAGTAGTATAACTACATCTTAAATTATATAATTTAATTAATAATATATACATAATTTATTTTATTGCTATGATCTTCCTTTTTAAAATGTTGATTTTAGTAATTTTATATTTTATTTTATGTAAAAAATTATTTTTTTCATTTTTATCAAATTAAATAAAACGTAGCTTTTACTTTTTTTGTTGACATATATTATGGTATTATCAATATTTTATTTTTTTTAATTTATGAAAGTTATTATTAATATGTTAAATTATGGCTTTATCAAATATTTTAAAATTATGGTATAATCAATTTAATATGTTTATTAATGATTTTTATAGTAAAATAAAACATAAAATATCATACTTAAAAAGTTTAAAAATGTCTTCATGTTTTAGTAAAACTGATATCTATTTCACAAAAAAAAATATAAAAAAATATATTTATGGGTTTTGGTATATACTGAATAAACTAAAAATCGACAGCATATAAACCAAACCAAAGTAAATATAATTTTAATAGGATAGCTATTTTTTATAAGCCAAGATACCAAAATAGAATCAAATCCGGATTAAACATCTCTTATTAAAATGGAATACAACTAAGCTGCTTAAAAAATCTCACAAATATGGTATTAGAAGTTAAAGATTTGGAGATCTTGACTAACAAGCAAATACTCACACCATACTGACAAGAAAAAAGTACAAATATATACAACCTTATTTTCCAGTACAAAAACCCTCAAACACAATTCACCAACCCAATCAATAACACCTCTTAAGTCTTAACACACGTTGAACCCAACGCTTCTTACGGGTCGAGGGTAATACATCCAATCAAAATAGGAACTTTACACTAATCTTCGCAGGGTAATCTTCGTAAGAGCTTAAACCACCCATTTTTAAAACATATATTAGCAAGTGTTCAAACTTCAAGTTTGTGACTTCAGTAATAAACATTACCAAATGTCTCTTCTTAGTACGCATAGACTCATACTATGTGCGAAATGTATTTAAGGTCCTCACACTCTTTGTTAACTATACGAAAAACATCATATTGCTAACAGTGTATTCAATACACTATTTTCACTGTGATTGGCAACTGTTCTTTAAGAATCAACACTTTCAAACTCTAACCCACGCCGCAAACAACATTTGTTACCAAATACAGAAAAATAAATAAATAATAAATAGTCTATATTACGCGCGGACCAACCACTAGTTGATAGTATAAATCATGCATTTTTAGCATTTTAACTAGCTAGTAGCATTCAAATGTTATTATAAAATTAAAACACAAACAACTTAGACTATATCTTGATATAACTATTAAAAATAAAAATGAATAATATTTGGATACACGATTCAGATGTTGTATTCAGATGCTACATATAGATGTTGCATCCAAATACAAAAAAAAACGATATGACTTGCTTAGTTTGTTAAATATTATGGGGTTTTGGATGTGTAGATGTGTATTTTTAGGCGAAACCGATATCATGTAAATGTTTTCTTTGGATTATTGGAGAGTGGACCTTTTTGAGTGCCATTTTAACATATGACTTCTGAAATTTCTATTAGATATCATTTTGGGTTTTAACCAGTATTATACCAACTGATCGTTGATTTTGGCCATGTCATTTTTAAGCACAAGTTTAAAAGTTTTCAGTTTTGATAAATAAATATGAAAGAAGTGGTACTTTATAAAAATGTTAGATCCACAAAAGGTTTTCAATTTCAACCACCTGAAACAACAGTCCGATACACGTCGCAAGTCTCCTTATTTTCTCAACCTCTTTCTCCAAACCACCTCCAATAACCACTCTAGTAACCGCCGATGCTTCAAGCAGCGAACCGGTTTTATGAACGTGAATAAACTCAAGTTCCTCTACTCCGGCGTCGTTTTGATCCAACCCTTCACCGCTCAAGTCCATTGCTTGTCCCGCCACGAGTCCATTCGTTCCAATAGACTCCGCTAGCTCTTTAACGACACGTACCGTTCTCTCATGTGACACGTCAGTTCCGTCAAATTCTCGAAAGCTTGAGCTACGAGTGCACCGCCGGAGAGAATGGCCACGCTTTCTGCGGAGAGATCGTCGTTGTCCTAGTGAATCGTTGCAAATACAAAAAACGTGTCATGTCCTATAACGAAAGAAGAGAAACAGATACCCTCCCAGGTTTTCATCAAACTCAAAAGGTTTTGTGTTTCATGTGTGATCATTATCGTTCTATCATTTGTTCTAGTGGAGGATTTAATGTTGTAAGAGAGATTCAATCCATGCATAGTGGCTTAACGTTAATAATGTTTTGTACTATAACTTACGGGTTTTTTTTATTAATAGATCGAAAAAGCTAAGCCACGACTCAAACTTTAGCATAATGTATTCTCTATTCACATCCACGTCATCAAACCCATATTCAAATATGATATGTGTGTATACGGTTGTCAGTGCAAGGTTATGAAGCAAACGTGGCCACAAGCTAATCGCTGGAAAATAAATGGCTTAAAGCCGCAAAATGCTCTCGATGTGCAAAAGTGTTGACTTTTTTTTTTGCTTTTTGACAAGCTTGTGTATGGAGTGTTGGAAATGGAAATTGAAAGTGGAAAGTGACCTAGTTAATCTATTCTATCATGAGATGAATGACCACATTTTGTGCCAATAACTTTTTAGTTGAAAGACAATGAATACTCGTGATATATTGATATTAGAATTTAAACAGAACAATACTGATAATTATTCAAAAAGTGATCTCACAAAATATAAACTATTAAAGCGACTAGGGGACATACAATGATACAAACCCTACTCTTCCCGTGACATTTATTAACTTCACCCGTTGATGCAGAAAACTTTAAACAGTCGACACTCGACATTAAACACCTATATACATATACTTACATGATTATTCAAATGTATATACACATGACATGTATGATGAACATTGGTATCCCAAAAAAGTCAGGAAATCAAGATATCAATTTTATTTTGGATTTTCTCTTACCGATTTTCTTACTTTTCAGTTTCAAATGTTTACAAACCGTAGTAAATATTTATGTATGTTGTTGTTTTTGTTACTATTAAGTATTACTACACTGTAGTATAAATACTTAATAATAACAAAAATCTCTACATTTATTTATGTATCTATATTTTTTTTACTATTAGAACTGTACCAGAGTTCATCTGCAATCGTTATGTATATTGCTATTCAAACCTTCAGTTTTATGAGAAAAATCATGTTATAAGAAAGAAATATTAAGAATTAGAACAACGGGTGGCAGCACAGACAAACCAAATTCTCAATGTGCCTTAGAAGTAATAACCCTACATATATTAATTAATACCCCACTATTCATCAACTTCCTCTCTAAAAAAACTCGCAAATTTTCACACACACACACACACTTGTAAAGTAAGAGTAAAACTCAAATAAGAAAGAAAACTACACATTAGATGTAGAAGGATGAACAGCCTTGGTTTGTCTCCCTGCAAGCCAAAGCATGGTCCTCCTAGCAAAAGATGGGGTTTTCGTCTCCAAAGATTCAGAATTTTCGCTCTTTTGATTCTCTTCATCCATACCGATCCCATTCTTGGTCTTGGCAGGATTCATTTGGTTCGGAATTCGAATAGAAGAGGAAGACAACGAAGAACATGCATGATCTCTAACACTAGTACCCTTTTGCTTCTCCTTTTTACCCCTTAGCCAAATTTTAGACAAAGAAAAGCTCTCTCTTTCCACAACACCCTTCCCAATTCCCTTAACCGTAGGATCAAAACCGTATTCGGACATAACTGCTCTCTGGCCAGGGAAACGTCGACCGTCTTTGTCGGATTGTTTCTTGTTGGGAACGTGGACTTTAAGTGTAGCTTCTTGGTCCACAATATACTCATATGACCCCATTGAAAAACACCTCCTAACATCTACATTACTATTACCACTAATGTTATTGTCACTTCCGTCACCAACATGATCTACGTTCCTAAACTTCCCTAGCTTAACTTCTAAAGGAACAACCAAATCACCATCCGGGTCGCATGGTTTACGACCCGACCCAAAACGGGTCGACCCATAATCATTAGCCTCAGGAACAGGAACCATGTCTCTCGAGCTTCGATCAGTTCCCGACTCAAGAACAAGGAGATACGAGGAGCTTAGACTGTGGTGAGACGAGAAATCAGAGGGGAGGAGATTGGATCTGCAAAGAGGACATGTCGAGTGAGAGAGAAGCCACGTGTCTATACAGTCAACGTGAAAGGCGTGGCTACATTTAGGCAAGAGCCTGAGCTTGTCGTCTGCTTCGAACTCGCAGAGACAAACAGGACAGTCGAAAGATGCAATCTTCAGACCAATGATGGATTTGTAATGGAAGACAGGTAACTTGTCGATTAGTGATTGGTCGACGCCTGAATCATGGAGGTTGAAGAGTTGTTGAAGCTGGCCTTGAAAAGCTGTGAGGTTGTTGTTGTCGAAGTAATCATCTCTGCTTTGAAGTGATGGTGTGAGGAGGAACTTGACGAGGATATGGATGAGACCGGAGATGAAGAAGATGATGGAGAGGATTATGATTACTAGGAGGACGTCTGGGCTGACTTTGCTTGTTATATCGAAGCTTGTGTATGGTTTGAGAGGTATTAATGGTGGTGGTGATGAAGGGGTAATGAGAGTCATGTTCGTGTGAAGGAGATAAAAACTAACCAAAGTTTAAGCTCAAAGTTTTGAAAGAGGAGAAAGAGAGTTTTTGAGCTCAAAGTTATTTGAATATTTATGAGACAGAGTGATGATGAAGAGAATTACAGGTTGGACCATTGATGGCGACAGATGAGAATTTATTTAGTTTTCATTTTTATATATATTTTTCGTACACCAAGAAGAGTGTATTTTGAAATCATTTTTAAATTTGAGAAATTAATGGGATTTGGATCTTAGTATTTAATTACCTAAAGAAAATGTAAAGTCAACGATACATTTCTTTAAAATAAGAGATAGATGAAATCACTTTCCTTCATGAATTATGAATGATGATATCTTATGAATTGTATAACCAAACCTAGGCCATCCATGTTAAAGCCAACCGGACAAACAATTTAATATGAACAATCCATAAGAAAATACCAGTTTTCTGACAGTTTAACTTGTTACTTGTCCAAAATAAACTCATTTTGTCTATGTGTATATAAACTCATCCAAAGTTCAATGTTGGTATGTTCATGATCATTCTTGGAGTTATATTTTATTTCAGTATGCAATTGTTGCCTTTTATTGATAACAACTATTTATTTTAAGTTTACTATTATCTTTTTATCATCAAGTATCAACTTCATCCTCCATGTGATTGTTAATAAATTTCAAGCAATATATATTAACCATAGATGATAAGAAATACAGTACTTCAAATAATTGAGGATTATAAGTGATTATATTGAAAGCTTACTGTGTCCTCGATGCATCTAGAAATCAACAAATATTCAGGAGGTTTGTTGATAGGGCCTTTGTCGATTTACAATCCATCAGTTCAAATTCCCTGAGACTTGAGTCACTCGATTCAGCTTTTAATCTTTTTATATATTGGGATTGAGCTTAGTTAACAGAATATGTTTATTTCTCAGGTGATGAAAAGAGAGATCGGGCGGAGAGGCTTAACCGTAGCCCCTTATCTTGTGTCCCCTCGAGATTTTTTTAGTAAAAACACCTTTTTAAATAAAAGATCAATTAAAAGAGACTCATATGTATTTTGAGTCACAATCAATATTAAGGTTCAATAATGGACCTCTTTTACAAATTCGAGCCCTAATCACCCCACAAAATTTGTAAACTCATATTATTTACTTTTTTTCTAACCTAATATTATTTACTTTAATTTATTTTTATTTTTTATAATTTTTATGTACTCCGGAACCAGTATAATTGTAATAAAATATAATGATACAACTTTGATAATAGGACAATTACTGTTTCTTGACCATAATAAGATTATCGTTATCTGGATACTCCAGTAAACTTTTTTTAACTGAAAAATCGAGTAAACTTTCAATTCTAAATTGGTTTTCTTTGCATTAATCATTATATCAAACGTTACTTCTGCTAATCTATACCAAGTATAATATGCCACTTTTTGTTTTACCTTTTCAATAACTATAGACTAAAATGTATAATCTCTTTTAGACCATTCACTCCGCGCAGGACGCGGGTCATCACCTAGTGAATTGTATAACCAAACCTAGGCCATCCATGTTAAAGCCAACCGGACAAACAATTTAATATGAACAATCCATAAGAAAATACCAGTTTTCTGACAGTTTAACTTGTTACTTGTCCAAAATAAAAATTCATAGTTTTGAATTCAAAATAAGGTTAAGATTGAAAAATAACTAGACCAAAACTCCAACGTAAAACATTCAAATTAATGGAGTACTCGAAAGATGAACATTACTAGCTTATTGTTACCATGACATATTGACATGTTTTATGTCGATATATGTTTATGCATTAATTATCTTTTCTCCCAAAGGGGCTTTTGACTGAGTCAAGAAGTTCTTGAGGCCTCTTTAAGATATGTTAAGGCTTTGAATGTTTACAAACTGTAGTGCATCGTATTGCAGTTAATAGTAGCAAAAGTCTTCGGACCTATGAAAGTCTAGACTAATTCTCAAAAGGAGGTGCAATCCACATATAAACCATATTTCCGGGTATGAAAATGGATCATAAGCAGATAAGTTTATCTCCGTGTAAGTGTCTAGGAATAATATGACTTAATTTCGCGCAGTAGGTGGATCAAACTTGAAACGTATTTGGCGTCCTAATCTCTTTCCTGCCATTCGACCACAAGGTCCCAATTTTGTATTTTGCCATACGGACCCTAAAAGTTGGGCAGATATGCTTTGTTGGAAGATTGGAATGACCTATGTTTAGCTTAAGCTAGATTAACGGTGGATCTTTTGATATATATCCAGCATGCCATTGCCTCTTCTATACTAATGGTGAAATTGAAGAAAATGCTCAAGTTAGATACGAATCATATGAATTCATGAGTTTTTTGTAGTGAGAGATATGAAAAATATTAAACTTATTATTTATGTTTCAAGATTTAGGCTCCGAATGATGACTGCGTATTGAGCGGTGCGGGACAAGCGGTTTAATTGCGGTGCGGTTCTAATAGTTATAAAAATGTATAAATATAGGGTATATATAGAGATTTTTGTTACTGTTAACTGTGGGGCGGGACGGGAAACTGGTTACCATTCGAAGCCTTAAAAAGACTTTAAGATGTTAAGGGAAACACACTCGCAGCAGCTCAGGTTTCTGTATAGTTTTATAAATTTAGGCAGTAAACAAACATTCTATGTTAATATGGGAAACACGAGAGAGAGGGAACATGAAGCCAACATGGACTGAAGGTTATATGTACTTTCTCTTCTTGGTTATGTCTGGAGGCATATATTTTAATTTATAATATGCTTACTATTACCTAATAGATACATTTCCATTTTTTTTTGTTATAATCATTAGGCTTCGATCATGGGCCTATTTAATTAGATTCTTTGTATGGGGATCACAAATAAACTTCCATGGGTAAGAAATGTAAACCGTCTTTGCCACTAGGTAAATACAAATGCTCCATTTTAGCAGAAAAGGAAATTAAAAAAAATTGGGTACTTTTCCTTTTTAACTAGAATTGATTATACGATAGAACACTTTTTATCTTTCTTATACATTGAGAGACACTTCTTACTTGTGTGACATTTTCCGGTGAAATCTAGAGAATGCTTTGACAAAATTATCTTTATGGGAAAGGGGATTGTCGCTTGTTTGCTTTTAGATATTAGTTTAGTTATTTTTTTATTTTATTATAACTCATTCCATCTTTTGTTTTTATTGATTTTTTTTTCATTTTTCAGATATATAAAATAAACACAATTGTTACAATAAAGTATAATTTTTTTCTCTACAATTTCACATCCACTTTAATATATCTATTTTATAAATTTCAACAAATATATAAAAATGCTTGGACATAGAAATGTGGACATGGATGTCAAGATGTGGACAAATTTCTCTGTTTTGATACCATAAAACATGGATATGGATTCGTGTCACCAAAACCCTCAAAAAAAAAAAAAAATTTGGGCATGAACTTATATAGACTCATATTAACAAAAGAAGATACGACTCAGTAGACACTAACTCATAAGTACAGAGATTAATGTGGACAATGACTCATGTGGACAAGAGAAGAAAAACGTGGATATATACTCATCTTAACAAAAAAAGAAAAACAGAAAATTTGTTAACAAACAAATATGTGGACATTAACGTAAATTAGTGACAGAAAAAATGTTGACATGTACGGAGAATGCATGAACAAAAAACAAAAACTGTGGACAACGTTTTGTAGAAGTGGATATGGAAAAATGGATAAATAGTCGTGGACATATGAACATTTTTTGTTGGTCATTTGTGTTATGAGACAGACTTATATGCAAAAACTAGAGCAAAAATTATGAAAATGACTGAAAAATTATAAGCAAACTTCTTCTTAGTCCACAAAGTTCCGACAGCCAAACACCTTTCAAGTACGAATTGGTTTTGAGTCCATGTAATTGTATGAGTTCTTATAATTTGGTCCAACACAACTTGATTTCAGAGAACCGCAACCAGTGAATTTTGGAAATTGGAAAAGCAAGGAAAATTAGGATTTTCAGATTTGAGAGTGATTTCAGATTCGAATAGGAGAGAGAAACCCAAAAAAATATGTGAAATTTTCTGCCGTACAAGGTTTTTATTTAATAAAAGGGTAAAAGAGACAAATCATTCCAAGAAAGTGTGTCAAAAGCAAGATGTGTCTTGGGATGTAATTGCAACTAGATCTTGATCTGCGCCCCCGCGCGGATGTTGGATTTAACTTGCGTTCAATGTAAATTTATAAACCATTAATTTTATAAAATGTTTATTTATATTTTAATGTTTTGTAAAATGTATTTAGTGTAGAATATATTATAATATAATATAGATGTTTGATAATAATTTTTTATCTGTACGTAACATTATATTTATAATTTTATAACTTGATGCAATTTGATGTAATTTTATATTCATATATTAATCTTTTGATTTTTTGTTTATTTATTTAAAATGATTTAATTTTTTACAGTAGGTTTTTATGAATTATTATTAATTTTATGATATTTAGTTTTCTTGAAAATTGTATTGTAGCAGATTAATATATACTATATATTACAGTTTGTGTTTTTATTTTCAGCAAAAAGAAATAACAATTCATTGTAATTAATTAATTTAAATTTTTGATTTTAAGTGAAGTGGCAGATTTATAAATAAGAAAGAAATGCAATGGCTAAATGTGTAAATAAAAAAATATTTAACTGCTATCCGTGTTTCCAAACAATTCTCATTTAATCTGCTATTCAAGTTTCTAAACGACATAATCAATAAATGAAAAAGAAATACAGTGACTAAATATGTAAATAAAAAAATAGTTAATATGCTATTCTTGTTTCCAAGCAACTTTCATTTAATCTACTATCTTTTCAAAAAGTACTTCAATTTTAATAATACAGACTAGATTTTGACCCGCGCTTTCAAAGCGCGGGATTATTTTCGTTTAAAAGTATATTAGATTTTAGTTTTCAAAACGTTAAATTTGTATGGAAAAAATTTGTGATCTAACAAATTAAATATATGTGACAATTATATTGTTTGTATTATAGTGATGTTTTGTTAACCAATGAGAATAATGAAAACATGTATAATCTAATTGAAATCTGTTAGGAGTGTGAGATTGATTTTTAAAATTATCACTAACTAAACGATACTAAAAATGGTACATGATCTCAAAATCATAAATTTATAAACCATCATTATACATTTATACTAACAATGGATGTATTTAAGATATTTGAAATAAAGTAACCAAATGTAAATTAGATTAAATGAATAAGGATTTAGGAGTTTATTTAACAATTTATATTGTATTATAGTGATGTTTTGTTAACCAATGAGAATAATGAAAACATGTATAATCTAATTGAAATCTGTTAGGAGTGTGAGATTGATTTTTAAAATTATCACTAACTAAACGATACTAAAAATGGTACATGATCTCAAAATCATAAATTTATAAACGATACTAAAACGATAGTAACAATGGATGTATTTAAGATATTTGAAATAAAGTAACCAAATGTAAATTAGATTAAATGAATAAGGATTTAGGAGTTTATTTAACAATTTATATTGTATTGATCTAAATGGGGTAAGCTATAATTATATTAATCTGCACGTGTTTAAGGTTAGCTCATTAAAAATGAGGCTCTATAACAATTAAAAAAAAAAAACAAATGGAACACATTGTTTTTTTAACTCTTCAAAAATATCTATATGAAAAGTCTACATTTTCTCTCTATCAAGAGTAAGACCCGATTCTTTTGCGGTTCACCACTACTGTCAAACCAATTTTTCAGATCTCTTCAGGCATATGTCCTATCTCTTCGTTCTTCTTGATCGATATATAGTTGTATCATCACAACTATTTTTGAATTTCTTTCCAACAGATCTATTTGTTTTCATTTCAAGTTTATTTTTTGCATGTCGGATAACTTCGTTAAATCCGATGATCGATCTGAGCAAGGTTCATCTTGGTCGTACCTCTAAGATGGGTCTGAAGAATCTCCGACGAAAATCAAATATTGTTTTTTTCCTGTTAAAAAGTCATCGAACATAAAAGAAGTAAGGAAGAATAAAAATAAAATTAGAATATAACTATTTTTGATAATAAAATTTAGTAATATAAATTTGTATTCAATTCAAAGATTTTCTGTATTCAATTGTTTCAGACTACTTATGTGTTTACTCCTATTGTATTTCACAATTATTAAGGAGCCAGGTAAATAGAAATGACCAACTTGTTTGTTCAGTATATGTTTCTTATCAGTGTTCTCATTTGAGTTTCTCTTGTATCACTGTTTTATAAATGTTTAACCTCGATGGAGAATTTCAAAGCCTATTCAATAAGATATTTGGATTCTTTTTTTACGAATATAGAAACTTAAATTCACAGGGCATAAATATTAAAAAATGGACTTGTAGTTAAGTTATTTGTCTCTTCCTTATAAAGTTTTTGACTTCTTTGCTACGTCTATTAGTTATTTTACATAGTTGTATATTGTTAATTAATAATGTAACTGAATACAGAAGGTTAGTTACCTTAAGACTGGCCCCTTTCTCTTTGTTGGTAAAATTGTTTTTTTTTTATTTGTAATGAGAATTCTATTCAATGTTCTTTAGGATAAAATATAGGACATATGTCCATTTCAAATGTTTATATGAGCTAAAACATGGGAAAAATAAAGATAAGTACTCTTAATCTTTGTTTTAATAATTTAATTTAAGACTGACCTCTTTCTCTATTTTGAAAAACAGATCGTTTAGATTTTGGTAGCTATTATTGGTTCTATTTGAAGCACAAGCTTATTTGAACTGCTACTTGTGACAATTTTACTCCGTTCTTTTAACAATCTTACTCGGTTCATCAGATAAGTATCTTTTTAGCATATCTATTCTAAATTCTACTTTGATAAATAGTTGTTAAAGACTTATAAATATTATTTTAACCAATGTCTACACTTGCTTATACGGAAAATTATATGCAATATTAATGGTCAAATACAAAGTACTATAGGCTACTACAAATGCCAGCAACAGAAGATAAAACAAAAAGTAAGCAATATTCAAAGGCTTTTATATTTCTAGATATGTATTTGATTTATAATCTAAAGAATGGAACAATACTGATTGATAAATAAGCAATTTGTTTTTACCTTTTTGTCTGCGAAGGTGGGGATTACTTTCACTTGAGTACACATACTGGTTTTGAATGGTTTCACGTCAGAAAGGTAAGTGTTTTCTGTGATGACTTCATGTTCTCTGTTAATTTTTTCTGGTAAAAATCTGGTGGTAGACATCGCTTCATTGCCTACGTTAGTATATATAGGAAAGGATAAGTAGGTAACATAAGAATATGCCTGTGAATATTAGCTAAATTAGTTAGGAAAATAAAGATTTGGAATTAAATAAGTTATTGGGTAAATCTTCTCCTCTAAATCACTGAGGTAGTTAAAATTTTAATGTGTTAAGTTTGAAAAGGGAGAAAATATACCATTTAAGATCTTTTTTTATCTTTTTCTGAGTTTTTTTCTTATGTTTTGTTAAAGATTTACAAATTTAGTGGTTTTCTTGTTTTAGTTAGCTATATTTTCTCATTTATACATCAGATTCTCACCTGATATTATGGTAATATGCCTTGAGAATTCGGGCAATTTTAGTTAGGAAAATATTGGATTTGAAACTAAATATGATATATTTCAAACTAAAATCGTTGAGTTAGTTTGATTTAAAAAATTTTAAAGTTGAAAAATGGAGATAAGAAGCTATTAAATTTTTATTTTAAAAGCAGAGATTATTTCTTGGATGGTTCTCTAATTAGCTTGCAAATAGACTCTATAATACATGGACACTTTGATTTTAATCAGCTAATATAAACTAAAATGAGAATTTATGGTTTTGTATATATGAAGATAATATATAAAGTTACTAAATACATGTCTTTCTGCAGGTTCTATTATGGATAAATTATTGTTGAATCGTGAGTGTTGATGGAAACTTTTTGTTTCAAAGGATTAGAGGCTTGATGGTGTTTCAGAAATATATAAAAATAACGTCATAGTTTATAAGCAATGTAATAATTGGGGTTTACTCAGAGTCGTGCCTAAGGCATACAAAATGAGGCAATTGCCTTAGGCCCCCTCCAAAACTGTTAAATTTAGGGCTCCTTTTTTCCCTAGTACTTAGTTTAATTATTTATATTAATTTCATTTAATTTTATAATTTAGTTAATTGTTATATCACATGGTAGTTTGTACATTGAATTAGGACTCTTGAATTTGCAACGGTAATATTATCTATTTATACTATGAATTAAAGATATAAATTTATAAATAGATATATAGTTTTATTTTTCATGGTTGTAAATAAATATAAATATCTACTATATTATAAATATCTTATTTTTATTTTCTATATACATATATTATATTCTATAATTATAAAATTCTAAATTTTTGGTACAAATATAAAAGCTTGTATAATTTTATTTTATTAATAATTTTTATAAGAAAATTTAAACCTAAATAAAATTATATTATTTGCCTCGGGCCCTCACGGTCCTTCGCACGGCACTGGGTTTACTTCCCTATGTATAAAACCAATAATATGAAAAGTCGAAACATTTATAACAATGCTATGACTTTGAAAGAATTGCATTAATCATGATTGTCCCGATAGTTTTAATTATGCATACAGTTTGACTGCATACATATCTGACCCGTTATAAATGTTTAGTTACAGCAAAAGGAGAAATATTATTTTTAAAAAATATAGGCGTTTCATTAAAAGGAAAACTAGAAATACAGATTTTTTTTTTAAATACAGATTTAAATAAGAACCATAGGTTTTAAATATTTCAGTGGCAGAGATCTGTAAATATTGTTGAAAAAGAAGGGTACCTCAAAAAAGGACTTTCGATTTTAATAGTATTGACTAGATTTTAATCTGGCTTTCAAAGCGCGGGATTACATTTTGTTAAAAAATTATTAATCCATATAGATCTAGGTGTTTGGTTTTCGATTCGGTACCACATCATCTTTTCGGTTTGGTTTTGGTTTGATTTTGATTTTTAGTTTTTGGTTCAAGAGATATATAAACTGTTCAGTTATTTATGATTTATAAATTTGGATTTGGTTTTGGTTTTGGTTTGATTATCTTGTTTTTCGGTTCAAATAACAATGTTAGAAACCTGATAAAATTTTGAGTTCAATTCAGTTTTGATATGGATTTCGTTTTTTTTTTCTTGATTAATTAATGTAAAATCACATTTTGGATAAAATTTTGGATTATTTTGATAAATTTAAATATTTTGATACAAAATTTTTTGGGGTATTCGGTTCTATTACAAAATTAAGATAATGTTAATATTTAAAATAATAGGGTAATCAAGTTTTATAAATAATATTTTAAGATATTTGCTCATTTTGAAAGAAAATATAATTAATAAATTTAAGATACAAGACTCTATTTTGTTTATTAAAAATTAAATACTATTCCCAACACTTAAGTTGGGAAGCATGAAACCTCAAAATCATATATGAACTTGAAACAACACATACCTAAGTTTCAAAAGAAAAACACAACACGTACTTTTTTTTTTTTTTGAAAAAAACACAACACACATACCTACGTATGATTCGTAGGAAAACATGAAACAACACACATACGTAAATGGTATCGGATTGACTCTTTAATCTTATAAATCTTTATTAAATTTAAAATATAAACACACATACGATAATACAGTTAAAAAATACTATATTAAATAAAATTTGTTAACTAAGTGAAAAAAATTTCTCACACAGTCTCTTGTGAGAATGAACAATATGTATTTGAAATATGGGACATAATTACTTCTGAAAATTTCAAAGATGAGATGTACATAATTTATCCTCTTTAAAAAATCAGTGATTTAAGAATACGTTATATAATTCAAACGGAAACCTTTGTTTTGGAAAGTCAGATCATTTAGATTCTGGAATCTTTTATTCGTTTGGCTTTACTTAAAGCCTTATAGATATTTTGTTTTACTTAAATACTTATAGATATTTCAAGTAACAGATGTCTTCTCTTGCTTAAAAGGAGCTCAGCTAATACGCAGTGATTCTCAAATAAGGTAGTGTCATATAGGCTACTACATATGATGCAACAGAAGCTAAAACACAAAGTATGTAATACTTTAAATACTTACATGTTTATAGATATAATATTTTTCTTGTAGCATGAATTTTGATCCCCATAAACAATGAATTAAATTTTCATCAGGATAACGCTACACTCATTTAAAATATTACGGGATTTATAAGATAAAATAGACTCAACCTTTTTGCCTGAGAAAATAATTTTCAAGGTCTCACCAAATTGTGCAGTAATTGCTTCTATGTGTGAATGGCATTAACTTTGATGAACCATGTCGTTTTGCAAGGCTTCGCCTCGTCAAGGTATGCTACTCTCTGCATAGCCACATTTTGTATGCAAGAATGATGAAGAGAACGTGGTTGCCTTGACTGATATATGTGTTGGTATTTATGATAGTCAATAGGTAGGGTTGTTTAGATAGTCGGATGTAATATGGTTGTAGAAAATCTAGTTTAAATCGCATATCTTGCAAATCGAGGCAATTCTAGTTATTGATAACTCAATATTACGTTTTGGTAAATTTATTGTTAATTATATTCAATGATCGAAGATTCTAGCATTTGCTAGTTGATATTTGGTGTTTGAATATAAAGTTAGAGTAACGTAATATTCGTTATTGTTAGGTAATTATATATTAGGCTGAAGATTCGCAACCATATTCGGTTACCAAGTCTGTGTAGTTATTTAATAGTAGCTAAAAGCTTTTAATGGTTATGATATTCTGTGTTTGTTTAGAAATTTAGATATTCGACCATTTACTTTTAAATAGTATAAAAATGATGGCCGAATATGCCTAGTTTTCATTAGTTTTATCTAATTTTCTTTTGCAAAAAAAAAAATCTTTAATATAATAGCTATTTTCTGTTAGCAGAAATCGTGGAAAATGATGGTTACAACAGGCATATTTGGATGGAATATAGGTGTGATACCAGTTATGATTGCATATCGAATTAATAGATCAATATTATCATCTTTTTTACAGAAATATTGCATAAATTTTAAATAGTAATTAATTTTTAAATCATTACTGTGGAATATTAATCGAGTTTGCACACAATACAAAATCAAAATGTTTAATATTAAATAATTTATTCAAATCGGTAAGACAATAAAGTTAGGGTTTAGGGTTTGTTTAGCAAGTTCAAAGATTAGGGTATAGGGTCTTTTTGTGTTTAGGGTTTGTTTTTATAAAGTATATGATTGGGTGTACCCATTGTAATCACAACAGTTGTTTTATATCTATGGTTGAACGGTGCAATCGTTTGTACATTGATTGTAAGTTATGAATGGTTGAAATATTATATGGAAGAATGTATAGTTTTAACGTTGAAGCTTGCACAATCCAATATTCAAGTTAAGTCTCCTGAAAAATTGAAATGTTAAAGGGTCAGTGTTGATGGAACTTGATGATTTGAATTTCAATGGACAATTTTTTTCGTACATATAGTGTTTAAGCAATGAAAACCAGAGTGTTATAGCAATTCAAGATGGTTTAAAAACTTTGATACATATATATCTATACATTTATGTATGATAGAAGAGATAGAAAAAGATACTTAGAAATGGTAAATTAACTAAACCCGGACAAGTTTCTAAAGTTAATGAGATGGTTAATTAAAACGTTTTTCATAAATGATAGTATTTAATTAAAATCATAGTTTAAAAATAATCCAGTGGCATTGTCTTGTAAATATTGTTGAAACGGAAGGGTACCTCAAAAAAGAGTCTTTTGTTTTAATTATTGACTAGATTTTGATCCGCGCTTCGAAAGCGCGGGTTTTTTTATTATAAAGAAAGTTTGATATGAATTAGTATTTTTTGATTGTACGTTATTAGTTTATTTGAGATTTTGTATGTATATATTCTTTTGTAACTCTCTCTTAGGTATGAAAATTTATCCGGATCCGAGTAAAATATATAGGTCTGGTTCGGTTCCGGATACATAGCAAATTACCTATTGGGTATGTTTTTGGACATGCGATCTCGGTTTGGGTCTGGATCTTACCGGAGACCCGATCGGGTACCCAAAGTATGAAAAATATTTTGTTTAAATTAGGTATTTTTGGGTATTTCGGATATGTTGCTGGTGTTACAGATATTCTTTTAACCTTCAAGTTTGGGTTTTCGGTTATAGTTTTGGATAAATTTTCAAAATTTAAAAATATATTTCAAGTATTTGGATAACTTTTTGGTTCATCGGATCTGATTTCAGGTAAAATTAGTTTTTTGACTATTTGAATATTTTCGGGTATTTGTTTGAATTTTTGGGTGTTTGTTCGGGTTTGGGTGTTTTCGGGTTTGGATGTTTTCGGGTTTTTGGGTACTTCGGGTTTTTTCGGACTGATCCGGACCTGATACATTCCTGAAAATTATAGGTATTTTAGAGATATTTAAATTATGGGTCCGAACCAACCTGGACCCGAAAAAACTAACCCTAACCCAAGCCAAAAAAAATTCAAATATCTAGTTGGCTCGAAATCTTTAGGACTCAAAGGACCCAAAATAAAAAAGAACCGCCATGTACCTTAACCCAATGACCCAAATACTCAAGGCTACTCTCTTTTAATATATTTGTGTGTATTTTATAAGAGTTGCATTTGTTCACTTGATAAGACTTAAGATTTGTTTGGCGTATTTTTAGCTAACTAAATAGTATAAATTTGTAGGATTTTAATAATTTTAAAAAATTTATCTTAAATAATAATTTTTTATTATAAATATTTTCATAAAATTATTTTTTCGTAATACATATAATTTTTTAACAGATGATTTGTTTATTTTTTGTCAAATTTGATTTTGTAAATAGTTGGATATATGTTACAATTTTGAATTACATTAAAAATGTTAATTTTTTCAGTGTTCAAAAGTTTATATTTTGTTGATAAGTACTTGTCGTATATTAATAGTCAGGTTAAAGGTCGTCGTGAATATTGAAAGATAAGTTATATCAAGGATTAAAATGTTTATATTGATATCAATATATGGTTCGTAATCTTTTAAAAAAATGAATTTATCAAGGTATTAAATTTAGCAAGAGATATTAATATGATTATGTAGAGGATGATATTGCTTTAATTGTTGTTATTGTATCCTGTATTAATATGGCTATTAATAAAAATGTTAGATGGTTAGAGAAAATAAAGATAGGATCAAAAAATATTAATGAGTAGGTGCAACAAACCTTTTGTAAATAGATTTTTACGATGATTTTATTTTAATAGTATAGATTAAAATATATAAAAAAAGATCAGAAAAAATTAGTCTAATAAAAAGGTCCAACAACCTTGTATAAGTAGATTTTTTTAGAATGTTTCCCTTTTAATAGTATAGACTAGATTTTGACCCGCGCTTAAGAAGCGCGGGTTTTTTCCGGTTAATAACAATGTTTATGTAGATTAGTATTTTGTGTTTGATGTATATTATTAAGTTAAAAAGTCATATTGATTTATATGGATGTGATCAAGCGTTTGCATTTTTATAATTTGTTCGAAATATATCGGAAGATGAAATTTTTGTGTTTAATAGTATAGAAATTATAAAATGAAGTAAATCTTGTTAGTAGAAAGATTGTTGCACACATTTATATATCAGAAGATGAAATAATTTATATTTAAAATCAAGCTATACAAATATAAAACCAAGCATATAAAAATCTGTAGTTATTTTAAACCTATCATTTTTTTTTTCTAAATCTACTCAATATATTATAAATACAAACTAAAAATTAATTTGAGACATATTATTCATTAATAAAATATGAGTTTAAAAATTATGATTTATTTCATGGGTTTTAATAATTTGGGTTTTCTAAAAGATTTTAATTTTTTTTTTGGTTTTAGCAAAATGGACTTAAATTTTCACAAATAAAATTGTAGGTTTAATGCAATTTATGATAGAATATTTCGTATTATTCGCAAGTTACCAAAATTCTTGGTATAAAATATAAGTAGATTTTTTTGATATTTTGCTTGATAGAAATAAATAAGGAAATGATGTATTTGTGTCGTAATAAAAAAAACTTGTAGACCAAGTAATTTAAAATTTTCTGTTTTCTGTTTGATAATAGTATCTCTAATATATTCTTAACAAAAAAAATTAAGAATATATCTATTTAGCATACTCACAATATATTCATTTTCTTGTTAACCTTTTTTTTTGTAACTAACCTTGTTTGTTATGATTTAAAATTTTATAGATCTTGCAAAACAACGTTTACAACAGTATAGATATGATAAGTTTTTAAATAGTATATGATTGTAATTAGCAACCAACCTTATCGTTAAAATAATATGTATTTGTTTCAATAATATGTATGTGATGTAACGTTTTATAGTTTGTGAGGTCAGAGTATGTGGTATGATCGGGTCACAACTATGGTGGTCTAGGTCTCTAACACTGTCATGTTTGATTTTAGAATAAGTGACATTTGAATAAGAGTTTGAAATATTATATTTTTTTATTCAGGAAGAGAAGCCATGGAACATCAACATGAAATAACCAAGGACTTTTTCATTTTCATAGACAGAAGTTTGATCAATGGAAGGTTGGAATGAGACAGGTTTAGAAGTCGTTGGTGGTTCATAGGAATGATATAGTTTTGTTAAAATAATTTAGTAATTGGTAAATATAGGGTATAGTGTTACCAACTTTAATGTTAATAGCAAAAGGAGTATTCATGGGTTCAATATATCGTATCCATATAATTGAGCCAAAATTGGTAACAATACAATATAAGGCAAGACCAACAAAAATTAAGTTTCTAGTGAATAGGTCCAACAACCTTGTATAAGTAGATTTTTTAGGACTCCTTCACTTTTAATAGTATTGATGTCAAAATATATCCCTAGATGTAAATTTTTCTTTTAAGAATAGGGTTAACAATCGTTTAAATAATTCCTTTAGCATCGGTTTTTTTAACATATCTAAGAGCCGAATCACACGAGGGAGATATGATAGAGACTATGGAAGAGAAGGCAATACAGGAGATCAAACAACTGTTACAACTTGTAGATCAGAAACTTAGCTCAATTCCTTCATCACCAATGAAACATGACCTCATACATGAGATCAAACAATGGTCTGATGAGAAAAAAGAGTCTGAATCGATGGAGCAAGTCGTGAATCCATATGAAGTATCAGCCAAAGACGGCGGTAAAATCGACTACGACAAGATTGTGGAAAAGTTTGGCTGCAAGAGAGTCGACCAGTCCCTGATCGATCGTGTTCATAGACTAACTTCTCGCGATCCGCACGTTTTCCTCCGCCGTGGCGTCTTCTTCGCACACAGGTTCGAATATCTAACTTCTGTTTGATGATTCAACTTTTTTTTTGTTTCTATAGAGTTGCATGTATTGATACGTGACATTATTAGGGATTTCAATGAGATTCTGGATTCATTCGAGAGAGGAGACAAGTTCTATCTCTACACAGGAAGAGGACCTTCATCAGAAGCTTTGCATCTAGGGCACTTGATACCTTTCATGTTTACCAAGTAAGTCTAAAACATATTGTCTTTTATGTCTCTTTACATGGTTTTCGAAGAACTTACTTATGTTTTATTGTTCGAATCTGCTTGTAGATACCTGCAAGAAGCTTTTAAGGTTCCTGTTGTTATACAGCTTACGGATGATGAAAAGTTCATGTGGAGTAAGACCTTAAAAGTGGAGGATACTAAAAGACTTGCCAGGGAAAATATCAAAGATATAATTGCTTGCGGATTTGATGTAGAAAAGACATTTATTTTCTCGAACATCGAGCATGCTGGGTAAGTCACATTCAAATCTACGGAAATACGGAGTTAAATAGTGAATATATTAGCTCAACATTCTGTCGCTTTGTAATGTTTGATTTATCTCATAAAATGGCTCTTATATTTGTATATTCTCTATATAATTGAGTTTTGATCCTTACATTAAACTCTGTGTGTAGTACATTCTATGAAAATACGTTGAAGATTGGAAAGTGCGTAACAGTTAATAAGGTGACACTTGCTCTCAATCTCCTTTGATGTGTTTTTTATAGTTGCGTTGAGTTGCTTGTTTTATTTGTGCATCTCTTTTGTTGCTAGGCTAACGCAATCTTTGGCTTTGCTGGCGAAGATCCTGTTGGAAAAATGGGTTTCCCTCCTGTGCAGGTACGTCTATTTGTTGGTCTTATTCTATAATGCATATAGACTGTTGTATATAATCCATAAAATTACATTTTGCAGGCAGCTCCATCTTTTGCTAGCTCGTTCCAACACTTGTTCCTTGGAAAGGACAATAATCTCCGTTGCTTGATTCCTTGTGCTATTGACCAAGTTTGTATTTTTTTTTCCATGTTATTAGTGTATCATTAATTCATTATTATGTTATGCAGTTTTTGTGTGCTAATAATCAAATTTTGCTTTTGGTTTTTGTTCAGGATCCATATTTTCGAATGACTCGAGATGTTGCACCTCGGTTAGATTATAGCAAGCCTGCTCTAATTGAGTCAAAATTCTTGCCTTCTCTGAAGGCAAGTACTTTTAAACTAGTCTTTAGGATATTGCAACTTTATAGATATGTTACTTACAACTTCATGCCTTCAAATTATTGAATGCCTTTGGTCACTTTTGTGCAGGGAGTGAACGGAAAAATGTCGGCGAGTAATCCTAACTCAGCCATATACGTAACGGATACCACCAAGGACATTAAGAAAAAGGTGAATGAATCTCTATAATTTTGATAATGAAAATCAGATCACTGTCGCTTCCATTATGTTAACTTCATGCGTTTCCATATACAGGTTAACAGTGCGTTTAGTGGTGGGAAAGACAACTCAACGGAACAAGAAAATGCTGGAGCAGATCTGGAGGTACCAAAATTATCTTCTTATTACTCTTTATAGTGTCAACTCATTGTTGTGTTCCAGTGTCAGTCATGTAGTTAAACAGTGATTGAAATTTAGTAATGATATAATCTTAGTTAGATACTAAAAGTGGCATTGGTTCCTCACATTGGAAATTTAGAAGGAATTTTTTTGTTATGTAATTAACTAAGTATCCACTCTGTATCAATAGCAGACTCTTGCAAGATTTTAGTCTTTGTTCTTGATGCTATAGCAAACGTAAGTCTTTATTTGTGGTAATCTTTTTCCTACTATTTCACAGGTAGACATACCGTTCAAGTACTTGAGTTTCTTCCTAGATGATGATGCTGAACTTGAACACATAAAGAAGGTAGATTACATTACCCTCGCCTCTCTAGCTCTTGTTTTTAGCTCATTACACAGAACAAAGAATGTTCATCTCTGTCTTAATGTGTTTCAGGAATATGGAGAAGGAAGAATGCTATCTGGACCGGTTAAGCAACGACTCACTGAAGTTTTGACAGAAGTAGTTGAGAAACACCGCAAGGCTCGAGCTGCTGTTACTGATGAAATGGTGAACGCGTTTATGGCCGTGAGACCTCTACCAAAGATGTTCGACTAGAGCCCATAAGCCAGAAGAAACCCCTCTTTGGCTGGCTGTTCTGCAACTTCATATTGGAGCTTTAATATAATGTTTAGTCTCCTCATCTCTTTATTAATAACTTTTGTGAACAACCAAACAGTTTGTGATAATCAATGAAACAACTCTTGTTCCTAATATAACCATAAGGCTGTCTTATAATCCAATATGGTATCACACATAAAAGATCTTGATTTCCAACCACTCCATTGATCTTAAACTTTTTAAAGATTTTTTGAGATTTCATCGTAATATAACACAACAAATATTGGTCCCTTAAATAAATGGTTTGCTTAGTGCAAAATCAAGTTATGGTCCAATAACACCACATAAATAAAAAATTTCCTGTCTGTTTCTCTTATCCAACAAGAAATGGTCGGCTCTAAGCCTATAAGAAGGTAACGGGAAGGTTCCACACCAAATTTTTCTAAAAACAAAATTATTTTATACTTTTTAGTTGTTATTTGTGTTATTCCTTATAAGTTTATAAAAAAATAAGTTTAGTAGGAAATAGTGGAATTCTTATTTGAAGCACAATGGAAAAAAGTACAATGATTTCACCAAGGACCATCCATACATATAACATTTAGCAAAGATAATACATCAGTTCCTCTCGATTTATTGGAATACTACACATGAAATCAACTCTTCACCTTCTTTTGCTTATTCTTCATATCCTGCAAAAAAGAATTGTACATAAGTATATAAAATTTTCAAATTCATTAGAATAGGTAAACATATGTATAAATATATAATAATGTTTACCTATTACATACTAATATAAATTCTTCAAACAAAATGATGAGTAGTAGATTTGAGAATGTACTTACGGAGTGTATTCGACGCGGACGTTGCCGGCATCAGTATTAGCAATGACCCTAAAAGCGTCACGAGAGAGATTAAGGTCGCCATTGCAAGGCTCCCGGCATAAATCAACTACCTTGACGATTACGCTACGTCCCGTGCACGCTCTTGGAAAGTTGTACGTAGGGCCAATGCACCGAACCCTGTACCTCCGACCACAAGCTCGGCTTCCTTGCCACAGATTGTTCCTGACTCCAGTCACCATCGTTTCGTATTGATTTCCATAACAAGCAGACTCTGAATCACATCATTGATTTGTAACCAATGATTAATAATAGTTACTTCATTAAAAATAATGATTTATAACATATAAAACATTGATATTTAATATACGCACTAGTGTAGGGAGGGTCGTAAAAGACGGCTCTTCCTTGAGCAGCTTCAGCAATTGGAGCTAAGATTTGTGCAAACACTATCACCGTCACGACAAACTTTAGCACCATTTTTATCATTTTCTTTTATTATGTGTTCTTGCTGGTTTGTGAAGTAATGAAGCTAGGAGGAGGGGGCATCGAGTATTTATTTATAGAGTAATTGGCGTAGATGCACCGAGAAACCCATGTAATTTACCATATAACCTTGTTTCTTTTTAATATTTTTAGTGAATATAATACTCTTATCTCTATCTCTCTCTCTCTTTTCTTCCTTTTATGTGTTCTAATCTCTTTATTTCTCGTACAAATTCTTCAAATCATCTTCTAATTCAACACAAATCTTTATTTTTTTATTCTGATTCTTTTGACACCCATAATGCTAATCTTATTATCTCACCCCAATTCCAATGTTTCCAATTTCGAATCACAATCAACTTTAAGATAATATATACGTTAGTATGTATTTTATTACTTACCTGCTATTATTTAGATTTTAATGGATTCTTAATCGATACATGAAGTGTTAGCTGTTACAAATAGATTTGAAGCTATTTAATAGATAACTAATTAATTGTTAATAGTTTCATTAACTGATATATGATTTGTTAGTCGATACATTTGTTTAATACATAGATTGTTAGATGATACTAAAATTATTAGCGGATATGTTAGTTGGTATGTAGACTGTTACCTGCTATGTAAATATTTAGCTGATAGATGTAGAGTTACTTGTTTTCGACAAAGCATAATGGCATTTTCGTCCGCACAGTGTCAAAAAATTACTCATTTTTGGGTTATTCATAATTATGAACATTCAGCAAATTTGAACTTTAATTGGGATATTCCACACATTGTCTCTTATTTATATTATAACTTAAATCATATTTTGTTTGATTGAAATACTTTTCCAAGTCTTTGGTCTACTTCGAGTCTTCCATTATTAATTGTGATATAACAGATGGGGCGTATTTTTCTTACTCCACCTAGAATTATGGGTGACTTAAATGAAAATAATGATGTTATGATGGAAAATTCCAAGGAAATAGAGGATTTGAAACTTTCCAGTTCACTTTATTGAATTTTGTTTGTTTTTCACATTGTTTTCATTATTTCCAAGTCTTTGGTCTACTTCGATCTCTGTTTAGAGAAACTTGTATTGTGTTTCACATTTGATACTCAAAAATTTTAAAATAAAACATCCAGCTTTTAGGTTTGCAGATTCATCTGTACAAGTGAAACCATTTTCTATCTCTGCTACTAGTTATGTAATTTACTTAAGCGAGTGAAGAATACAGGTAGCTATATATAAATGATCTTTACTTAGGAAGTTAGGAGTTAGGTCAACTTGTATTACATGTTGTTTTGAAATAAATTACTTTATTTGATCAGTTCAGTTTGTTCAGATCAGATCTATAAAACTCGTAAACTGAGGTATGAGTATGACATGACTAACCAAATTGCTTTGTTGACATTTCTTACAAAAGAGACGAACATCTCTTCGTCATGATGTCAACTAGTAAACAAACATACGATTAAATGGGCTGGCCGGGCCCAAACCTCTTTACGATAGCAGAGGTTTTATCGGCAGATGAGGAAATTTAACCGGACAAATAAATAATGCAACTTTCTGGGATCAACAAGAGAGTCTTTCTGATCGATGTTGTTGAGATAACAAGTGGTCTTACAGAGAAAGTTGTTTCTGTCGACTTATCGCTCGTTTTCTCTCTTTAGCGATATGTATTCTTCACTAATCAACTATGCAAGAGACCATTGATAAAAATAGCATTCCGAAAAGAAAAGCCATTAATAAAACTAACCGACTCAAAATCTTTTGTTATAAAACTTACATTATCCGGATAAGACCGGCGCCTTGCGCATGGCAAATTTATATGAAAATTATTTAAGAAATATCGTATAGAAAAATAAAATTTATATTCTTCATCGAATTAATATTTTTGGTCCTTAAACAATTTTTTTTTAAAAATTTGTTAATAACATAATTTGTTTACTAATGAGTTGATCTTATTTTTTAAAGATTTATTCTTGGGTTTACTCAATAGGGTGAACCTCTAGATTCACCAACCAATAGGATTGTGTTATTTCATATTCAATATCTTTTTTAAAAAGAAACAAAATATTGTCAAATTATATTATGTTTTTAAAACAAAAAGGTAAAAGAAAAAAAAATAGTAGTAACTACAAAAAAAATATTTTTTAAAAAAATATTTTTAACATCGTCAGCAAAACACTAACTCCTAAATCATAAACCCTAAATCCTAAATCTTAAACCCTAAATCCTTGGATAAATCCTAAACTTTAAATCCAAAACACTAAAACACTCAAGGGTTTAGGGTTTAGTGTTTTAGTGTTTACTTTTTTATTTGGAGTTTAGAATTTATCCAAGAGTTTAGGGTTTACCCAAGGGTTTAGGGTTTCGTGTTTTGCTGACGACGTTAAAATTTTTTTAAAGAAATAATTTTTTTGTAGTTACTACTATTTTCTATTTATTTTCTTCTACCTTTTTATTTTAAAAACATAATATAACTTAACAATATTTTAGTTCATTTTCTAAAAGATATCAAATTTGAAATAACCAAATACTATTGGTTGTAGGTTCACCCTATAGAATAACTCATTTTTAAAAAATATTTTAGGTCAAAAAATCACTTATCGCATAAAAACCTAACGTTTACGCCGAAGAATCTTAGACCTACTATTTGGTTACAATGAAACTATGCCAGCTCAATTTTATATCATGATTTAGCAATTTAAAAGTTAATTATGGTTATGAGAAATTTGCATTAACGTGCAATCTTATCTATCTACAATATATTTTTTCATGTATGTGTTGCAACATATGTAAATACTACATAAAAATGGAAATACTACATTAAACATATGTAAGATTACTATTTTACATTTTTATTTTAAAAAATAATATGTAAACATACAACATAAAAAATGGAAAAACAACATTAAACATATGTAAGATTACCATTTTTCACTAAAAAAAAGACAGCTTATCTCCATAATGTAACATTACTATTTTGTAAAAAAAACATTATATATAATTTCGAAAATAATAAATAATATTTAAACATACAACATAAAAAATGGAAATACTACATTAAACATATGTAAGATTACCATTTTACATTTAAAAATAACAATAATATGTAAACATACAACATAAAAAATGGAAAAACTACATTAAACATATGTAAGATTACCATTTTTCACTAAAAAAAAACGGTTTATCTCCATAATGTAACATTACCATTTTATAAAAAAAGAAAAAAACATAAATATAACTATTTGACTATTTGTCCAGTTCTTCTATTAAACATTGCCGTTTTACATTAAAAATGGAAAAATACATTAAAATTTAAACATATATCTTAAAATATAAAATATAGATATTAACAAAATATAAAGTATAAGAAATAGAAATACAAAATATATAGAAAAATAAATAATAAGTAAATATTATAAATATATAAATATATGAATTATATATACAATAATAAGTAAATGCACAGTTTTCAAAAAAATGGAAAGAGTACATTAAATAAAATGGACATCTATCTTAAAATGGTAGTAAATTATGTAAAAATGAAAATACCACATTAAACAAAAAAAATATAGTTTTACATCAAGAAAGTCTCTATAAAACTCATTATTCTATCAACATCAACCTCACACTATCAAGAAAAACTTCATAGTACTCGAGCAAAAAAATGGTTCCACCATCAAATCTTGCCGTCCCAAAAACCTTTAATGACCTTGAATGAGATTTTTTATAACAACAAACTTTTTGTTAGGTGGATTCATTGTTGGGAAACCCGCAACTTCCAAAAGCCAAACTTATTCATGGGAATTGAATTGTTTTTCTTAGACTCAAAGATATTCTTACAAATTTAAATTAATCTAATCCATAATTTTATTGTTAATATTCATACTAACTCTTTCATGATCAAACCATTACAGTTAATAACCATTCAAGCGTTTATCCCGAAACACTTCTTTCCTCGCCGAATCAGGTATTGGTTCATGTTGGTTTAGTATTGTTTTTGGTTTATTAACCGGTTTAGGATGATCCTATTGTAAATATAATTTAAGTTGGTTTAGCATATATTATGCTTAAAATAACTTAAATTAAATAATAGTAATATTATGCTTAAAATATAATTTTAGAGAGTTTTTAAATATAATTTACAGAACATTATAGGGGATGAATTTAATTTATTAAATTCATTTATTACTTAAAACTAAGTTTTTTAAAAAACGTACTGAGTTATAAATATCAATTATGGATTGGTGAGTATAACATGAAGACAAAACTATAAATATTTTATTTTCAAGATAAGAAATTCAGCTTTTATTCAGTTACTCAATATATAATATCTTAAATTATTTTTTAAAAAAATATACATAATTTATATATATAGATTAATCTTCCAAACTTAAACTATTATATTATATATGAATGATGTTTTTAAATAAAAATAATTTCTGATTAAAAAAATAAATAAAAACAACAAATGGTTATTTTCAAATAATGGAAGTAATTTACATTATACTATCATTTAACAAGTATTAGATATGTTTTGATATATCATTATTTTCTATATCCAGAAAACAATAAATTGTTAAACATCAATATCATCTAGGTTAAGTATACGAACAACACAAATTCAAACATCAAAAAATATTTACATAAACATTATAATACAATAATTTAATCAAAAAATACAATTCAAAAAACAATATTCAAAAGAATAGTTATATACTTAATATTTGAAAATCAAAGATATTTTTGCTAAAATTGTACTTACCTGGCCAAGGAGATCGGCCATCTTTTTACGGATGGATCGATTGTTGAGCATGTGGTCGATACGAAAATACTCTACAGTTTAATTAAATATCTTAAACATTTATTTCAACACTCAAGAGATAGTTTTGCTAAATATGATAACTAGATAGCCAACAAAATTACAAAAAAGATATTTAAATAGTAAAAAATATGTTACTTTAACGTGTTAAAATTTAAAAATAAATTTTAATTATGACATGCATCTTAACATTTATATAAATATATATCATACCTTAAATATAAATAATTTAACAACTTAAATTAGAAAAATAATAAAAATCCCGGGCATAGCCCGGGTTAATCCCTAGTCCTTACTAATAAAAGGGACCTTTTGAGGCTCCATAGAGTGTCCACATCAGCAAAAACAACTTCTCTCGAAAGATGACACGTGGCATAAAATATAGTTTTACACTTTAATATTACTAATTTTCGCAAATTATATATAATATATAAACATACAGCATAAAAAATATAAAAACTACATTAAACATATGTAAGATTACCATTTTCACTTGGAAAAAAAGACGGCTTATCTCCATAATATAACATTACCATTTTATAAAAAAAAACCAAAAACATTATATATAATTTCGAAAATAATAAATATATGTAAACATACAACATAAAAAATGGAAATATACATTAAACATATGTAAGATTACCGTTTTACATTTTTAATTAAAAAATAATAATATGTAAACATACAACATAAAAAATAGAAAAACTACATTAAACATATGTAAGATTACCATTTTTCACTAAAAAAAGACGGTTTATCTCCGTAATGTAAAATTACTATTTTGTAAAGAAAACATTATATATAATTTTGAAAATAATATATAATATGTAAACATACAACATAAAAAATGGAAATACTACATTAAACATATGTAAGATTACCATTTTACATTTAAAAATAACAATAATATGTAAACATACAACATAAAAAAATGAAAAAACTACATTAAACATATGTAAGATTTATATTTATCACTAAAAAAAGCGGCTTATCTCCATAATGTAACATTACCATTTTATAAAAAAAATAAAAAATAAATAAATATAACTATTTGACTATTTGTCCAAGTTCTTCTATTAAACATTACCGTTTTACATTAAAAATGTAAAAATAAATTAAGATTTAAACATCTATCTTAAAATATAAAATATAAATATTAACTAAACATAAAGTATAAGAAAGAGAAATACTCAATATATAGAAAAATAAATAATAAGTAAATATTATAAATATATAAATATATGAATTATATATACAATAATAAGTAAATGCAAAATTTTTAAAAAATGGAAAGAGTACATTAAATATTAAACATCTATCTTAAAATATAAAATATAGATATTAAGTAAATAGAAATTATAAGAAAAAGAAATACACAACTCAAAAACAATGGAAAAATTATATTAAGATTTAAACATCTATCTTAAAATATAAAATATAGATATTACGCAAATAGAAAGTATAAGAAAAGGAAATACACAATTTAAAAAATGGAAAAAGTACTTTAATATTTAAACATCTATCTTAAAATGTATATCTATCTTAAATTATAAAATTATTAGTAAATAGAAAGTATAAGAAATAAAAATACACAATATAAAGAAAAATAAATAATAAGTAAATATATATTATAAGAAAATACCCAATTTTAAAAATGGGAAATTACCTTAAGATTTAAAAATATATCTTAAAATTTAAAATATTGATATTACGTAAATAGAAAGTATAACAAATGAAAATATACAATTTAAAAAAAAAGGAAAACGTACATTAAGATTTAAACATCTATCTTAAAATGTAAAATAGAGATATTAAGTAAATAAAAAGTACAAGAAATAGAAATACATATACATGAAAATAAATAATAAGTAAATAATATAAATATATAATATATGAATTATATATATAATAATAAGTAAATACACAATTTTTTAAAAAATGGAAAAAGTTTATTAAGCAGTAAACATCTATCTTAAAATGTAAAATATATGATAAAAGTAAATACACAATTTAAAAAAATGGAAAAAGTACATTAAGATTTAAATATCTATTTTAAAATATAAAATATAGATATTACGTAAATAAAAAATATAAGAAATGGAAATAAACATTTAAAAAAATAGAAAAAGTACATTAAGATTTAAACATCGATCTTAAAATGTACATCTATCTTAAAATGACAGTAAATTATATAAAAATGGAAATACCACATTAAACAAAATAAAAAATAAAAATGTATAGTTTTATATCAAGAAAGTCCCTATAAAACTCATTATTCCATCAACATCAACCTCACACTATCAAGGAAAACTTCAAAGCAATCGAGCAAAAAAATGGTTCCACCATCAACTCTTGCCGTCCCAAAAACGTTTAATGACCTTGAAAGAGATTTTTTATAACAACGAACTTTTTGTTAGATGGATTCACTGTTGGAAAACCCGCAACTTTCAAAACCCAAACTTATTCATGGGAATTGAATTGCTTTTCATAGACTCAAAGGTATTCTTACAAATTTAAATTGATCTAATCCATAATTTTATTGTTAATATCCGTACTAACTCTTTCATGATCAAACCATTACAGTTAATAATCATTCAAGCGTTTATCCCGAAATACTTCCTTCCTCGCCGAATCAGGTATTGGTTCATGTTGGTTTAGTATTGTTTTTGGTTTATTAACCGGTTTAGGATGGTCCTATTGTAAATATAATTTAAGTTGGTTTAGCATATATTATGCTTAAAATAACTTAAATTAAATAATAGTAATATTATGCTTAAAATATAATTTTAGAGTGTTTTCAAATATAGTTTACAGAACATTATAGGTGATGAATTTAATTTATTAAATTCGTTTATTACTTAAAACTAAGTTTTTTTAAAAACATACTGAGTTATAAATATGAGTATAACATGAAGACAAAAATATAAATATTTGATTTTCAAGATAATAAATTCAGCTTTTATTCAGTTACTCAATATATAATATCTTAAATTTTTTTATTTAAATATACATAATTTATATATATAGATTAATCTTCCAAACTTAAACTAATATATTATATATGAATAATGTTTTTAAATAAAAATGATTTCTGATTTAAAAAAAATAAAAACAACAAATGGTTATTTTCAAATAATGGATGTAATTTACATTATGCTATCATTTAACAAGTATTAGATACTTTTTGATATATCATTATTTTCTATTTCCAGAAAACAATAAATTGTTAAACATCAATATCATCTAGGTTAAGTATACGAACAACACAAATTCAAACATCACAAAAAATACTTACATAAACATTATAATACAATAATTTAATAAAAAAATACAATTAAAAAAAAATATTCAAAAGAATAGTTATATACTTAATATTTGAAAATCAAAGATATTTTTGCTAAAATTGTAATTACCTGGCCAAGGAGATCGTCCATCTTTTTACGGATCGATAGATTGTTGAGCATGTGTTCGAACCGAAAATACTCTGCAGTTTAATTAAATATCTAAAACATTTATTCAAATACTCAACAGATAGTTTTGCTAAATATGATAACTAAATAGCCAATAAAATTACAAAAAAATATTTAAATAGTAAAAAATATGTTACTTTAACGTGTTAAAATTTAAAATAAATTTAAATTATGACATGCATCTTAACATTTATATAAATATATATCATAACCTAAATATAAATAATTTAACAACTTAAATTAGAAAAAAAATAAAAATCCCGGGCGTAGCCCGGGTTAAATTTCTAGTCTATACTAATAAAAGAGACCTTTTGAGGCTCCATAGAACATCCACATCAGCAAAAAAAACTTCTCCCGAAAGATGACACGTGGCATCAAATATAGTTTTACATTTTAATATTACTAATTTTCAAAAATTATAAATAATATGTAAACATACAACATAAAAAATGAAAAAACTACATTAAACAAATGTAAGATTACCATTTTTCACTTAAAAAAAGACGGCTTATCTCCATAATGTAACATTACCGTTTTATAAGAAAAAGTCAAAAAACATTATATATAATTTCGAAAATAATAAATACATGTAACATACAATATAAAAATAGAAATACTACATTAAACATATGTAAGATTACCATTTTACATTTTTATTTTAAAAAATAATAGTAAACATACAACATAAAAAATGGAAAAACAATATTAAACATATGTAAGATTACCATTTTTCACTAAAAAAAAGACGGCTTATCTCCATAATGTAACATTACTATTTTGTAAAAAAAATATTATATATAATTTCGAAAATAAAAAATAATATGTCAACATACAACATAAAAAATAGAAATACTACATTAAACATATGTAAGATTACTATTTTACATTTAAAAATAACAATAATATGTAAACATACAACATAAAAAAAATGGAAAAACTACATTAAACATATGTAAGATTACCATTTTTCACTAAAAAAAACGGCTTATCTCCATAATGTAACATTACCATTTTATAAAAAAAACAAAAAAAACATAAATATAACTATTTGACTATTTGTCCAAGTTCTTCTATTAAACATTGCTGTTTTACATTAAAAATGGAAAAATACATTAAGATTTAAACATATATCTTAAAATATAAAATATAGATATTAACAAAATATAAAGTATAAGAAAGAGAAATACACAATATATAGAAAAATAAATAATAAGTAAATATTATAAATATATAAATCTATACTAATAAAAATTTAAAGAAGCTTTCTTCCGAACCATCTTCTTCGATAATAGAATTTTTCGATGCGATTACCTTCAGCAATAAAAAAATCAATGAAACGGACTTTCCTCTATGACTTTCTTTGTTGTATAACATTGGCCAAACTCCAATTTAGATCTATAAATATCCAGACTAACATCATAAATGTACAGAAATAAGGTGGAATAATAAAACTTTCAACGGATGCACAACTGTGTTTTGGTTAAAATTATGGCAAAATTTAAACAAAATTCCTTACAAAACTATTGTTTAAAAAAAAAGAGTTAGTGCAATTGCACCCATAGTCCTCTACATACATTCGCCACTAAAGACAATATGGACAAGGTCATATATATACAAACATGTATTAACTGAAAACAAGTATATATTTTATATATTACAGCTAAAATAACATATCTGCGGAGGGTCAAAGTCAAGTAATATTTCTAAATAATATTTTGCAAAAAAAAATATCCGTAATATTATTTTAAAGGTCAATTTTGCACTGTCGCATTCATGTTAGTTTTTTGATGGTTAATTACAAAAATACCCTTAATGAGTAAAAATATTACACGTAATTACCATTATTGACAATTAATAATACTATTTTAGAAAGCAGTTTCATATGTGTCGCTTTCACATTAATTTTTACGATAAGTAATTAAAGAGATACCTTTGATGAATCAAAAATATTGCAAGTAATTAGCATTATTGAAATTTATTTTCTTTTGTTACATAATATCTGTTAATTAGATTTTTCATTTAATTTCATTTTTCAAATGTTAATAAAATATACAATAAAAAGGATTTTTTTTTAAATAAAAGTAAATTTAAATCAAATTTTTGCTTGTTGTGGTGGCGTGAGGTTTTACAACTGTTAGTTACAGATACCATTAATGAATTAAAATATTACATGTAATTACCATTATTAAAATTTATTTTCATTTGTATTAAATAATTCCTTAATCAAAATTTTAATGTTGTTCCCATTATACGTTTTTCAAAATACTAATCTCATATATGATAACAGGAATCATTTACAATAAAGACAAACTAAAAACAAATGTTTATATATAATGTGATTTCATAATTAAATAAAGTTAAAAATAATAATCTTTAGATTAAAAAATAATAATTCATTTATTAGATTATCTTAAGCAACATAAATATATTTTCAAGTTACTTGTTTTTATATCTATCTATTTTCTTAGATAATTACAGAAAATAACTTAAAAAACATAAATCGATATTCTTTAGTTCCCTTGAAATATTTTGTAATCATTATTATTGAGATCTTGTATTCTTTTTATATAACACTTTATTTTGTATTAATGTTTTTATAATTATTAGTTAACTAAAATATTTATAATCACAACACAAATACATAAACATCATTTTTTTTTTAAATAGTATATCTCTAGATATTTTTTTGTGAAATATATAAATATTATATTATTCAAAATCAAAGGTTCAATTAAAATAAAGACATATTGTTTTTAGTAATATTTATATGTTTTATACAAAGAAATTACAAGATGTCTAAAAACATATTAATAAGAAAATAAATATTAAATAATTATTAAAATTTAATTATCTTATGAAATATATGTACATGAAATTTCAAAATATTATCTTTCTATTTATTTATGTAATTTTGAATTGATTAATACTTCATCTTATTTTTCTTTTATTTTGTCAAACATGATATATTATGTTACACACAATTTTAATAAAATTTATTTACATATCTAAGAGAAAAATCTTCCTATGTCTATTACATTATTAAAAACCTTAATCTATATAAAATAAAAAATATTATGGTTAGATTCGGAGAAGTAGATGCAATCTAATATACTAAAGTGATAACCAAATCCACTAGATATTACATATCAAAATAACTTGTCTAATTGAAATAACATAACATTATTAATATAAATTATATAGAAAACATAAACTGGTTTAAAATTAAAAGTAAAATACTTATCCATTATTATGATATATTTACTTTATAATATTTATACTGGTGCATAAAAGGAAGAATCGCCTATTAAATATTGTGTAAACAATATTTGATATAATAAAAATTCATATTATATAATATATTGAATGGAAATAGTTTTATAAGATTGGTTTTACATTCATATGGTTTTGAACAGAAAACAATAAAACTTAAAACTTTAGATAAGGGGTGCAACTGGAATGCTTATTTGTGGGATAAATTTATCTGGAATGCATCATTCCATTGAATACCATGAAATATTTACCAGTTAGCATAAAAACCTTTTTAAACCAATTCCATACATTCTAATTTTGGAATGGAACAAAAGAACAAATCCTTTGTAAATCTATTCTTTTTATTTCCTGCAAAAATTGTTCATGAATGAATGGGATGAGTGGAATTAACTAGTTTCAGTTTTTATTCTATTTTGTCTGTCATTCCATTTTTAGTATTCCAAATTTTTTAATTCCTTTCATCCCGTACATTCCATTTAATAACAACCAGTTACAGCCAAGGACATTTGCGATTGGACTTGCATTCTTCTAGGGTTTTGAAACATTGACCATCGCCCACTGGATCCCTCTTACAGCACCAACAATTCACTCCATAACAAATGTAAGGGACACATTTTGGAGGAAGAATTATCTTGCTCGAACTCTCTATTTCTCCAGCATCCAATTGTGTAACTACACATTTGCCAATCGTTAACAATGACAAAAAAATAAAGAGACAATTGGTATAGATGCAACAACAAGGTGATGGTTTAGTGGTAGATGAATTTCTAGGAGCGAAGTAATCCGGGTTCGAAAATACTTCATTATGTTAATTTATTTCAACAGCAAGAACTGATCTAGATTTGATTTAATTCAACCCTAACACATTTCTAAAGAAGGTAGAAACACTAACCTTGATCCATGCTTGGATGCAATCCCACCAATTGATGTTCTCCTCTTTAACCTTCTCCTTTGGTGATTTCCTTGATGGACAAGAAATCCCAAACCTTCCTTAATCTCTCCTTTTGATAAATATAATTGTTGTGCTGTGTTTTAGAGAGACTCGTAAGAATAAGTACGTACAACACATGATGTACGAGTCACTTTTATATTAATCAAAGGGTGTGTCTTAACCAACACACCTCTTCCACACAACACTTTGATATTAACCGCACAAGTGCATTATAATATATCATCATATATATTTGACCTTATGGTAATATATTCCATTATTATTACCTTTTACATATATGATCATGAGATTAAGGATATTTATAGATATAAGGTAAAGTAGGAGGGTTATCAATACACCCGGATTCTAACTCTTTAATAGAAACCGATCCATCACGGTATCGCCTTTTATATTAGAATCTAAAACATTAATATGAACTTGAACTTTATATTAAACCAATAGATACATAGGTCACTTAGAATATAAAATATTCTTACATTCTCCCACTTGACCTTTGTATCGACTTAAGGGTTCAATAACTTTAATGTGCACTTTTCTATCGAGTTCACTTGATCTTTATTAAAAATTTGGATTGATCGAATCATGGCGGTTGTATGCCATTAAACGACATAGTCCCTTCCATGTATCACAAATCAATTCTAATTTTATATCAAACCTTATATGAGAAAAACTTTTATTTCTCAAACCAACCATATGCTATCTACAAACCATAAGTGTATACACATACTTTAATGATAACATAATAAATAAATCAGAAACATAACTTTATGTGAATTCTCAGTGTCAAATACATAATGAGCATCCCATAACTAAAATAGCAAAGCCTTATCTATAATACCCATACGTTCTACATGGCCATTGAACGCCTTGGGTGGTAAACCTTTAGTTAGCGGATCCGCTACCATCATGTCCGTCCTTATGTGCTCGAATGACACTCTCTGTTTCTGAACTTCTTCTTTAACAGACAGGTACTTTAACTCCATGTGCTTAGCACCCTTCGAGTACTTGTCGTTCTTCGAAAAGAAGACAGCTGCAGAATTATCGCAGTAAATTCTCAGCGGCTTGGCTATAGTGTCGACAATCCGAAGCCCTGAGATAAAGTTCCGCAGCCATAGTGCATGAATTGTGGCCTCAAAGCATGCCACAAATTCAGCCTCCATAGTGGAAGTAGCAATGACAGACTGCTTTCCACTCTTCCATGATATTGCTCCCCCAGCTAATAGGAACAAGTAGCCAAACGTCGATTTTCTGCTATCAACGCATCCGGCATAGTCTGAATCTGAATATCCAATGACTTCCAGCTGATCAGATCTCCTATATGTAAGCATGTTCTCTTTGGTGCCTTGCAAGTACCTGAGAACCTTCTTTGCAGCTTTCCAGTGGTCCATTCCGGGATTACTTTGATATCGACCCAACATTCCAACAGCAAAGTTGATATCAGGTCGAGTACATGTTTGAACATAGTTCAAACTCCCAACCACCGATGCATAGGGAATTCTTTCCATTTCTTTACGCTCCAATTCATTTTTAGGACATTGCATTTTACTGAACTTGTCCCCTTCTGAATTGGAGTTATTCCTGCAGAGCATTTCTCCATTTTATATCTCTTTAAGATCTTATTGATATATCCTTCCTGAGACAAACTTAACAGTCCTTGTGATCTATCTCGAAATATTTCTATCCCGATCACATAAGATGCCTCACCCATATCTTTCATTTCAAAGTTCTTAGAGAGATACTTCTTCACATCATGTAACATACCCATGTCATTTGCAGCAAGCAAGATATCATCAACATATAGGACTAAAATCACAAACTTACTCCCACTGATCTTAATGTAGATACATCGATCAACAATGATCTCTACAAAACCATATGATGTGATGGTATCATTAAACTTTATATACCATTGTCGAGAAGCTTGTTTTAGTCCATATATTGACTTTCTCAGCTTACACACCAAATTTTCTTTTCCTGTGACCACGAATCCTTCTGGTTGGTCCATATATACTTCCTCCTCAAGATCTCCATTCAGAAAGGCGGTTTTCACATCCATCTGGTGAAGCTCAAGATCATAATGAGCCACCAAAGCCAAAACAATTCTAAGAGAATCCTTCTTTGAAACTGGAGAGAAGGTCTCTTTATAGTCAATGCCATCTTTCTGGGTGAAACCTTTAGCAACAAGACGAGACTTGCGTCTTTCAGGTTTCCCTTTCGAGTCACGTTTAGTCTTATAGACCCATTTACAACCAATGGTTTTGAAACCATCGGGCAACTCTACTAAGTCCCATACATGATTATCATCCATAGATTTCATTTCTTCTTTTGAGGCATCAAACCACTCTTCAGAATTGTCACTTTCCATGGCCATTTTGAATGAGATCGGATCGTCATCCATGCTTAAGTCACATTCATTTTCAATAGTGTAAACCACGTAATCGTTTGAAATGGCAGATCTTCTTTCTCTTCCAGATCGCCTTAAAGGTATTTGTGGTTCACTATTCTCTTCTTGAATTATGACATGTTCATCAACAGTATTTTCAGCTAGTGGGATTGGCTCATCATTATGTTGTCCTATTGTGTCATTAGAGTCTGATGGAACAATAGGAACAACTACTTCAGGTGGAACTACAGGTGAAGGAACTTCAACCTGAACTTCATTAATGTCCACTTTTCGTGGTTCACCACTCCCACTAGTTTCACCGTTTTCAATGAACCTAGCATTACCCGAATCAACTATTCTCGTACTATGGTTAGGACAATAAAATGTATACCCCTTTGATTTCTCAGGATAGCCAATGAAAAATCCACTAACAGTCCTAGAATCAAGTTTCTTTTCATGTGGATTATATAGCCTTACTTCTGCTGGACAACCCCACACACGTAGATGTCTTAAACTAGGTTTCCTTCCCGTCCACAGCTCATAAGGAGTCTTAGGAACTGCCTTACTAGGAACCCGGTTCAGCACATACGTTGCAGTTCTTAATGCATATATCCACAAAGAAAGGGGTAATGAGCAATTACTCAACATGCTCCTAACCATCTCTATTAAAGCACGGTTCCGCCTCTCAGCTACACCATTCTGCTGAGGAGTACCAGGCATTGTGTATTGTGCACATATGCCCCTACTTTCAAGTAACTTTGCAAATGGACCAGGACATTGTCCACTTTCATCGAATTTTCCATAAAATTCACCACCTCTATCAGATCTCACTATTTTAACCTTTTTATCTAACTGCATTTCCACCTCGTCAATGAATACCTCTAGGACATTCACAGACTTAGACTTTTCATGCAGTATATAGGTATATCCATACCGTGAGTAATCATCAATAAATGTGATGAAATATTTTTCGGCACTTCATGAAGGAGCATCGAAAGGGCCACATATATCGGTGTGTATTAACTCAAGAAGCTGAGTGCTTCTTGTGGCTGGTTTCTTTAAAGTATGTTTCGTCTGCTTTCCCTTAATGCAGTCTATGCATACATCTAAGTCACTGAAATCCAACTGAGGCAGAATTTCATTCTTTATTAACCTCTTAATTCTTTCTTTGGAAATATGACCTAGTCGTTGATGCCACAAGAAAGCAGAACTTTCATTAATTGCGCTACGCTTAATGCCTCGATTTTCAACATTAAATAGGGATTCAGAAAACTTTGCATCAAGGTTAAATTTATAAAGTGAATCAAATAAAATACCACTACCATAAAAGTAATCATTTCGGTACAATGTGAAAACACCATGTGCAACCTTAATACTAAATCCTAAATTGTCCAACCTACTAACAGAAACAAGATTTCTAGCACACTCAGGTACATAGAGACACCCTTCAAGATCCACATGACTTCCAGTGTCCAAGATCAATCTATACGTCCCAATTCCTTCTATTTGTGCCTTCATCCTGTTTCCCATGAACAAGTACTGTTCAGGTCCTCTTATGGGCTGGATCGAACTGAATCCCTGTTTAATATGAGACACATGAGTAGTAGCACCAGAATCTAACCACCAAGTATTATTAGGAACTTCAACAAGATTCATTTCATAGCAAACAAAGCTGTAATGTTTACCTTTCTTGTCGAACCAGTCCTTCCTTTTAGGACAATCCTTCTTGAAGTGTCCTACTTGCTTACAAAAGAAACACTTCTTTTCCTTCTGGATTTGACTTTGAGGTCCTTTCACGAAGTTTTTAACATTCCTTTTGTCCTTCTTACTTGATGTTCTTTTGCTGCTACTGACACTTCCAAGACCTACGAGGTTAGCAACTTGATCTTTCATCTTCCTTAGTCTCCCCTCCTCTTGAATTAGCATAGCCTTTAATTCTTTAAAGTTCCATTTATCCTTAATGGTGTTGTAATTCACCTGGAACTGGCTAAATTCAAGAGGTAGAGAGTTCATGATGAATTGGACCAAGAATTGCTCATGTACCTCCATTCCTAAGGTCGTTAACTTTGCTGCCAGATTAGACATGTGCGTCAAATGATCATGGATTGGCTGAGACCAGTCAAACTTCTTTGTAGTTAGCTCATTCATGAGACTTCCTACAATCGACTTGTCAGCCAATTCCGATTGTGAACACTCCTTAATTTTCTCTATGAATTCCCTTGCTTTCTCTGTCTTAGGCATCGATGGCTTAATACTTTCTGCCATCGTCAACCTCATAAGGTTCAAGCTCAGCCTGTTAGATCGCTCCCATCTCTCATAACGAGACTTTTCAGATTCAGAGCTATCTACTGTAATAGCTGAGGGTTCCTCATCAGTTAGTATGGCGGAGTCCAAAGCCATTACACCCAGTGTAAACCGGATTTGCTCGAACCACTCACCATAGTTGAGGCCATTAAACTTTACCACAGAGTTAGCAGATGCAAACACATTTGATGAAGCTGCAAGCATTCATACATGTTTACCCGTTAGTGCTTTGAGACTTTAATATATATTCAGACTAATAGAAACTTTAACACTTATATTTTAAATAACCTTTGGGCAATATTTAAATATAAGTACTTTCACTGATGCTAATTATATATACTTTAATATTAATCAAATCAACATTAGTCAAATAAATATGTTATCTTTGGATATACATATTATTCACTATAGTAGAAAAAATGATTAATTATTTTCTTATTATTAATTATACTTAATGATCCACCTTTGGGTGATCTCCTAAAATATAAATAATAATTTAATTGATTAATCAAACTTTTATGTCATTTAGCATCCTTGATCAAGATCAATTATAAATTCTATAGATTTTAATATTTGTAAGTAAATAACAAGATCACTTTGGTGACTAACATGTTATAAACTATACAAACATTAAAATATTAATAGGTAAATTTATCCTAATATTATGTTATATATATATATATATATATTTTTTTTTTTTTAATATTTCATAACACAAGTTACCTATTAATAAAATGCAGCGGAAGCATTTAACCGTAAAAAAAAAATATGCATGCACACGTTTGTTCCATGACACAACTTCTCATTGCTGGCTTTTCATACATGTGTGTAGTAACCGTTAACACGTCCAGAATTTTAACCATAATGAATTAATTATTTCACTCATAATTATGAATTCAAACGCATTCATGAATCAACGAAAACAGCAATTTATGTTGCTGTAACTTAATTGAGTAAAATAATTAATTTCTAACCAATCTTTTTGTAACGGCGCACTACACAAAACCCCTTAATCATGCATGTGCCTTTATCGTGAAACCCAGATTTCACGTTGACACTTTTAAACAATTAAAATTTATGCAGAGATGTGAATCCTTCTTGTCTTTTAACGGAACATATTATTTATTCATGCAAATAAGGTTACGTCAACGACTACCAGATCCGCGCATAACTTGCAGTTCGATTCATAACCGTAATTTACACTTGTTCTCAGACTTGATCAAATGCACTTTAACGGTAAGTACGTTTACAATCTACGCCGTCCAGTTTACGAGAACTTATGTTAACTTTTACATGGATCATGAACACTCTTTAAAATGGATTAAACCATATATGTTCATTACTTTTCCAAACGCTTAATTGGTGAATTAATTAAATCTAGAATGGCTCTGATACCACATGTTAATTTATTTCAACAGCAAGAACTGATCTAGATTTGATTTAATTCAACCCTAACACATTTCTAAAGAAGGTAGAAACACTAACCTTGATCCATGCTTGGATGCAATCCCACCAATTGATGTTCTCCTCTTTAACCTTCTCCTTTGGTGATTTCCTTGATGGACAAGAAATCCCAAACCTTCCTTAATCTCTCCTTTTGATAAATATAATTGTTGTGCTGTGTTTTAGAGAGACTCGTAAGAATAAGTACGTACAACACATGATGTACGAGTCACTTTTATATTAATCAAAGGGTGTGTCTTAACCAACACACCTCTTCCACACAACACTTTGATATTAACCGCACAAGTGCATTATAATATATCATCATATATATTTGACCTTATGGTAATATATTCCATTATTATTACCTTTTACATATATGATCATGAGATTAAGGATATTTATAGATATAAGGTAAAGTAGGAGGGTTATCAATACACCCGGATTCTAACTCTTTAATAGAAACCGATCCATCACGGTATCGCCTTTTATATTAGAATCTAAAACATTAATATGAACTTGAACTTTATATTAAACCAATAGATACATAGGTCACTTAGAATATAAAATATTCTTACACATTACACTTCATCTTGTGATTATGTAGATATGAGATCATGCTTTAGGTTTACCTGGAGAGAGAATCCATATATGGGATTTACCTCTCCTTAAAATTAGTGTAAGCCTTTCCACAGGCTCGAATTTTTCCAAATTAATCGAAAAGAAGGCAATTGATAACATATGAAGAAACATATACGTACACTGATGCAAAGCATAAAGGGAGAACATGAATAGGTATATGAAAGTTGTCTTTGAAATCATTTTTGTTTGGCTTTAGATGATCTTATAATGTATTTCTCTCTTTGTTTATTTTATTTGTAAACAGTATGTGATGTTTGGTTTATTGTCAATTCGCCATACATATATAGTGTTCTGACTTGCAGTTAAAAATCTTCACATATTTAATGATCATCTTAAAGAGGTAAAATATAATATAATAAAATAGGAAAAATAATATTATCAATATTAGCTCAATTGTCATATATCATCTATATTTAGTGTTATACTGAAATAAAATAAATTTTCTTGCATGTATTGTCATTTATATAATCTTAAGGAAATTATTATTTTTCAACAGTAAATTACCTACTTAGAACTAGTTTTTCTAATAAGAAAGTTAAGTGTCATTCAATGTTAGTAAATGTTAGTCAAACTTAGAACTACATTAATTTTTCTAATAAGAAAGTTAAGTGTCATTCAATGTTTTTTTATATTATTCAAACTTAGGACTACGTTAGTTGCAGTAAAATACAAAAGAGGGAGGTAAGAAAAAAATAACGTATCTGGGTGTCATTCAATGTTATTCATTTGATATTTGTCAAGCGTCGTATATATCATCTATTTTTTCTTTTTGAAAATCAACATAAAAACTTAAACTAACGAAAACGAAAGATACCATAAATTCATTTTTTAAATGCCATAAATAATGCAAGATTCTTAAAGCATACAAGATTTTCAAGTATTAATGGAGAAAACCGCCATAAAAACTTTAAACTTTCAAATTAAACCCAAAAATACTCCAACTTTCAAATGTTAGTCATTTTAACTCTCATTTTGGGCTGACTAGACCATTTTAAAAACCTGTAAAGTCAACTGTTAAACTTGTAAACATCTGTTATCTCGCTCAACGACAACGTTTTAAGAAATGATTAAACATTAATGAAATAATGCGGTTTTACATCTGTAACCATTTAAATCATCTTCTATTTCCCGAAACCTAAATTTTCTAATTCTCTAATCTCTCAATCTTCTAATCTCTAAAACCCAGATTCATTGATAATGCAAACGATGGCTAGGACGATGAGGTTACTTCGGGTTCGTCGTAGTAAGAGATCTTAAATGAAAAGTATTAGGGAATCTACGATTGAACAACAAAATCAAGTCGGTGAAAAAGATGATAATGAAGATGATAGTGAGACTAATGAGAATGATAATAAGGCTGAGAATAATGGTATTGGTGTTGAAGAAGAATTTTTAATTAGTATTTAAAACAACACCGTTTAGCAAGTTAACAGACATTTACGGTTTAATAGTTGATTTTCCGAGTTTCTAAATGACCCAGTAAAAAAAAAAAGAGTTAAAATGATCAACATTTAAAATTTGGGGAATTTTTTGGTACAAACACAAGCTGAAAGTTTTTTTGGGTTTAATTTTAAAGTTCAGAGTTTTATTGGCAGTTTTCTCGGTATTAATGATATATGAATTTAAAACACACTGAGTTTTCAGAATTGAAGTTACAGTCTTACAGAATCGAACTAAACATTTTTTGGGATGTTAGTTGGTTCTCAATTTTACTAGATGAACTAAATCAGGAACTGAACTCAATTTAATTTGTTTTGGGTATTAAATGGTTAACTTATTACTAATAGGTTTACATAAAAATGATGGTTTAGACAATTGTAAGTCTGTTACAAAAAAAAAAAGAAGAAGAAAAAAAGACAGTTGTAGGTCATAAAGAAGAAATAACATCTCATCTAGGCCGTCGAGAGAAACAAGTCCGTCTACCTCAGTTGGTAGAGTGCAAGGCTCTTAAACTTGTGGTTGTGTGTTCAAGGCCCACTGTGGGTTTTTCATCTTTTTCTATATTAGAGGATACAAAAGAGAAAAAAATCTGTTGAAATTTATTTACATAGGGAGGACAGTCTCACCATTTTATTCCAACACTACTACAAGAAAACATCGGTATACTGAGGGAAAAAATCGTCGGTATGTCGTCGGAATAACGCTATTCCGAAGACATACCGACGAAAAAAGTCCTCGGAAATATCTCCTCGGAAATTCATATTTCCTCGGAATTCCGTCGGAAATTTCCGACGGAATTCCGAGGAAACAAAATTCCGAGGAAACTCCGAGGACACAAAGTTCGTCGGAAGGTTCCTCGGAATATACCGAGGGAATTCCGATGGTCAAATCCTCGGAAGTTTCGACGAAATATTCCTCGGAATGTTAATCGGAAAATTCCGAGGAACGCCATTCCCTCGGAAAATTCCGAGGAACATCGATCCCTCGGAAAATTCCGAGGGAGTGCAGTCCCTCGGAAAATTCCGAGGAACTTTCTTCCCTCGGAAAATTCCGAGGAACTTATGTCCCTCGGAATTTTCCGAGGAACTCCATTCCCTCGGAATTTCGAAAAAATTTATTTTTTTTAAAAAATTATTTTTTAAAAAAAAATTAAATTTTTTAAATTTAAATTCGAAAATTTAAAATTAAAATTAAAATTGAATAAAACATAAAACATTAAAACATAATATTCAAAGTTAAATAAAACATTCCGAGTTTTTGGTAAAAAAAAAAAAACTACGGGTCTTGAATGTTCGGGAACACCTCGTTCGGGTACATCCTCTTCATCATCTCCATCATCTGCTCGTTCAGCCTCTTCTGGGTCTCATAGCCCGCCTGTTGAGCTTCCATCTGGGTCTCCAACGCAGATATCCGATCATCCTTGTCCTTCAGCTGAGCCGTAAGAACTTCTGGATCAACATATGGCGGTGGTGCAGAAAGAGCAGCCGACCGGGAGCGACGACCCAAACCGACCAAACGTCCCTTCTTCTTTGGAACCGACTGAAATATAAATAACCAAATTAGATAATATAAATTGATGATAAAATAAAAATCAAGAAATAAATAAATTGAACTTTAAAAAAAAAAAAACTTACCGATTCAACGATTTCGTTGATTCGAACCCGGGACAAGTTGGTCGAAGCCGTCGAATCGTCATCATCGGTTTGAAGCTGAGACACTTCGTCATACACCTGAGTTTGGACCAGGTCGACCACGTCCCTCACAAGACCATCATTAGGGCGAGATCATTAGGGCGAGATCATCAACCGGCTCGCCCTCATTTTCTTCCGCCTTGAAAAAAAATAAATTAAACAAACATTAGAAATTTAAAAAAATGCACAAAAAATAAAATTCCGAAACTTAAATAATTGAAGAAAAAGCGGTTGAACTTACCATGCGATCCGCGAGAGTGGCAATAGATTGGGCACCCAAGTTATGCTTGTAGATGCCCTTCCCTTTACGGTCGCTCCTGCGGTTGTTGGAGTTGGTGGAAGAAGGTTCTTTCGTCTCTTCCTTATCCCAATGCTCACACAACTCCTTCCAGACCGTGTCGTTCATCGACTTTGGGACCTTTTAATTAAAAAAAAAAGTTTAATAATTTAAAAAATAGTTTAATAAATTAAAAATTGTTATTAAATTAAAAACTACCTTGTTTACTTCCCACTTCTTCTTCCACTCGTACATCTGCTTCCCATAGTTGTCCATAACTTTATGGACAAAATGGTTATAGATAGAGAGCGTATCATCGGAATTCCAGTTGAATTCTTGTTGAAATAGTTTAAAAATAGTTTTTAAGCACAAAAATATAAATAGTTTAATAATTACAAAAAAAGTTTTAATAAATAAAAAATAGTTTAATAAATACAGAAAATAGTTTAATAATTACAAAAAAAAAGTTTTAATAAATAAAAAATAGTTTAATAATTAAAAAAATAGTTTTAATAATATTTAAAAAGTTTAATAAATATAGAAAATAGTTTAATAATCACAAAAAATAATTTTAATAAATAAAAAATATAAGTAAAAAATTTGAATACTTACCGCAAACTGACGAAACCACAGATGCTGCTTCTCGGGAGGGAAGTGAGTGAAAGTCGGATGTCCCTTGTCGAGGGCAGAGTACATCATACGGTTGATCCATGCGCTGATCCCGTTCCCGGATCGGTTGAACCTAATAAAAAGAACAAATTATTAATAATCAATCAAATTTTAAGGAATAAAATAAAAGTTTAATTATCATGTTTGACCATGTCCATGTGGATACTCAGTGAGATAGGGAAGATGGTCACGACCGGGCTGTCAAACCAACTGCGCAACACTCATCACTCCCGGAGGACCCGGAGGAGCAGGAGCGGGTGCAGCATCGGGAGCGGGAGCAGCAGGAGCGGGTAATGGAGAGGGAGATGTATGGTAGGAGCTGTGGGGCGAAACGGAATCCTCAACATGGCAGGACGAACCCCGAGACTGGCTCCACATACCACCCCGGCTACGACGCTGGCGAGGCCGGGTCTGATCATCATTAGACCTGTAAATTAAAAAAAAACATATTTAAAAATTAGTTCTAATAATTTTAATTAAAAAAAACAGTTTAAATAAAAAATAGTTAAAAAAAATAGTTTTTAATCACAAAAATATAAATAGTTAAATAATTAACAAAAAAAGTTTTAATAAATAAAAAATAGTTTAAAAATTAAAAAAATAGTTTAAATAAATCCCAAAAACAGTTAATAATTACAAAAAAAAGTTTTAAAAATATTTAAAATGTTTAATAATTACAAAAAATAGTTTTCATAATATTTAAAATGTTTAATAAATATAGAAATTTATATTTTATATATAAATACATAAAACGTTTTATAACCACAAAAAAATGATTTTAATCATTATATATATGATTTTTAATCTTAAAAAAGTTTTATAGATTTTAAAAATGTTTAATAAATATATAAATGAATTTAAAATGCAAAAAATAGATTTTATATACAAAAAAACGTTTTCAATATATATATATATAATTACAAATTCGATTTTTATAACCACAAAATTAATAAAAACTAAAAAAAAAATTCAAATCAAGTGAAATACATGATCAAACTCGTTTTTACACAATTCTACCATTCACCCTAACAAAATCTATAAATCTCATTCCAAAATCATCAAATCTACTTAAAAACCATACAAATCTAACCTAAGAGAGGGGGATAGGGTTCATACATGATGCAAGGACTGAAATTGAGGAGGATTAGGGCGGATTCGCCGGAAATCGTCGAGAGAAACGGGAGGAGACGGCGGAAATCGCGAGAGAGAAGAGAGAGTACGGCGGAGAGAAATGGGGAAGAAAGGTCGGGCTCGACCTAATAAAATGAGGTGTCCGACGGAAATTATCCGTCGGAATTTCCTCGGAAATATTTAATATATCCGTCGGAATTTCCTCGGAAATCATTAATTCAATTTTCGCGAAATATTTGGCGGCTTGGTTTACCCGGTTAAATGAAAATATTCCGAGGAACCAGGTTTCCTCGGAAAACCCTCGGTAATTACCGAGGAAATTCTGAGGAACCAGGGTTTCGGGTTTCAAAACATCGATTATTTTCGCCGTATTTCATTTCTTATACAATTATAATGCATACCATTGAGGATTCTTTGTATAGATGATCATAAACCATGAAATAACAAAATTTCAAAAATAATTGTACGTATTCCCTTTACCGTTTGTTAAAGTGTATAAGTGTTTCTCTTATGTTGTGTGGTTTTCGTTCATGCAATCGTAAAAGTGTTTGTTATTGGGTAAAACACCAAAGTTTGACTTCATAATCTGGTTAAGACACTTAATGTAGGTTATATACGTGTTATTCAATCTGCAAAACGTTGTTTTCGGTTTAAAACCCCTAGTTCCTCGGAATTTCCTCGGAATTTTCCGAGGGAATTCCGAGGAAAAGGAATGTATAATCAAATCCCTAAATAGACAAGATCTATTCCGAAGAAATTCTGAGGAAAACCTATCTGCCCTCGGAATTTCCTCGGTATTTATATTTAAAAAAAAAAAAAGGTCGACGCTAGTCTGTTTCCGAGTCGTCATCACCAGATGAATCTGAATCTGGATCTTGGTGAAACTCTCCAATCACTGGTTCATCCTCTACGTGAACGGCGGCTTCCTCTCCGAAGACGGTTAAATCGACTACAAGGCCAACTCCACCTAAATCTTCTCCTGCACTTAAGTTGCCGGATGTGCTTGGTTGTAGTGGGTCTTCCAGCTCAGAACTTCCCTGAACTCGGCCTCTCGGGTTGAGTCTTGTAACAGTAACCCATGGATCATCTCTGTTCCTTACCCGGGGGTACTTGATATAACAAACCTGATCGGCCTAAGAAGCAAGAATGAAAGGATCATAATATTGCAGCTTCCGTCTCGAATTTACTGATGTAACACCAAATGCATCTGTTCTCACACCTCGATCTGGAGTGTTGTCGCGCCAATCACAATAGAAAACAGTACAGCGCAATCCAACCATGCCCAAATACTTGATTTCCAAAATCTCATGTATGTGTCCGTAGTATACATCATCTCCTGATGCAGAACAAACACCAGCATCATAAGTCGTACTCGAACGTCTTCTCTTCTGAGTTGTGAATGCATATCCTCGAGTACAAAATCTCGGATATGACTTCACAACAAAGTTTGGTCCAACGACCATCTCGCGTATCCAATCGTCAAATGTTTCACCTCTGGCCAAACCAGCACTCACATAAGTAAACATCGATCCACCAAATTCTCTCTGCTTCATTTCTTCTAGTTCGTCCTCTGTGGCGTATCTATATTCGAACCGCTTTTCTGCCATAAAAATCCTCTCATATTGAAGAACATCTTCGCAGTTGGTGAGTAAATATGTTTGCAAATGACTGCGCTCCTGATCAGTAAGTCGACGGTCCTTTGGTTTTCCGCTAAGTCGTCCAACGTCTGTGAAAATGTCTGGAACCTTCCAATGATATGTTGCCTGTTCGCCTCTATCATCATGCCGAGCAGGTCTTCTGTTTTTGTTCTGAACTTCTGCTGGAAAGTAGTACTCGGCAAAGTTTGAAGTTTCTTCATTGATCATCTGTGCGACTATAGAACCTTCCACCCTACTTAAAATTTTCACCATCTTCTTCAAATGGAACATATACCGCTCATACAGATACATCCATCTATACTGCACAGGACCACCAAGTTCCAATTCTCTTACCAGGTGAATAACAAGATGCTCCATAACATCAAAAAATGAGGGAGGAAATATCTTCTCAAGGTTGCACTGAATCACAGCTATGTTAGTCTTCAAATTTTCAATACCTTCAAGAGTCACTGATCTTGTGCATAAATCGCGGAAGAAACCACTTATCCCTGCAATTGCTTCATGAACATTTCGTGGTAATAGCTCCTTGAAGGCAAACGGAAGGAGGCGCTGCGTCATTACATGGCAATCGTGGCTTTTCAAGCCAGTAAACTTTCCTTCCTTTCTGTCGATACAGTTACGCAAATTAGATACGTAATCGTCTGGAAATTCCACATCGTTTGAAATCCAATCAAAGAATGCATCATTTCCCGCTGCATCAAGTCGGTATATGGGAAAAAGGAGCCCTACAATTCTCATCAACATGAAGTTCTGAACGAGCACATATATCGACTAAATCCAGTCTTGACTTCAAATTATCCTTTGTTTTACCTTGAACATTAAGGATCGTGTTCATGAGATTGTCAAAAAAGTTCTTCTCAATATGCATGACATCTAAATTATGCCTTAGTAGATGATCCTCCCAGTATGGCAGATCCCAAAAAATACTTTTTTTGTGCCAGTTATGTAGGTCTCCAACACCATCTACCGGAAAACGCTCATGTCCACCGATGTCTGGCGTCCTTTCTGCACCAAAATCTCTAAGTTGTGTCTTCAAATCTTTCCCACGAATTTCCGGAGGTGGACTGTCAAACACCCTCTTGTTCTTCGTAAACAAATTCCTACTTCTACGATATGGATGATCTGGTGGTAGAAATCTCCTGTGACAGTCAAACCAACACGTTTTCCTTCCGTGTTTTAGTTGGAAAGCATCAGTGTTATCTTGACAATATGGACATGATAGCCTTCCATGCGTTGTTCATCCAGATAACATACCATATGCTGGAAAATCACTTATTGTCCACATTAGTACTGCCCGCATTTGAAAGTTTTCTTTATACGAAACATCGTATGTTTCAGCACCTTGAGCCCATAGTTGTTGCAACTCATATATTAGTGGCTGAAGAAACACATAAAGTGATCTCTTAGGATGCTCTGGTCCGGGAAAGAGAATCGAGAGAAACAAAAACTCTCGTCGCAAGCACAAGTTTGGGGGTAGGTTGTATGGTGTAAGAATGACTGGCCATAGAGAATACTGTCTTCCACTCTTGCCAAACGGGCTGAAACCATCAGTACATAATCCAAGGTAGACATTTCTTCTCTCATACGCAAAGTCGGGATACTTTGATTGGAAATGCTTCCACGCTTTTGCATCTGAAGGATGTCTGATCTCACCATCTGTTGAGTGCTCCGCATGCCATCTCATTGGTTGCGCTGTGCGTTCAGACAGATACAACCTCTGCAACCTTTCCGTCAAAGGCAAATACCACATCCTTTTATATGGCACTGGAACTCTTCCACTCGTATCTTTATAACGAGGCTTCCCACAAAATTTGCATGAAACCCGCTGTTCATCCGCCCTCCAATAAATCATGCAGTTGTCTCTGCATACATCTATTACCTGATACGATAAACCAAGACCAGCTACGAGTTTCTGAACCTCGTAGTATGAGCCAGGAGCTACATTATCTTCGGGTAGAATACCTTTTACATAATCAGCAATCGCATCCACACAGTCTTCAGCCAAATTATAATCTGTCTTAATGCCTATCAATCTTGTAGCAGATGATAAAGCTGAATGACCATCTCTGCAACCTTCGTACAATGGTTGCTTTCCAGCATCCAACATATCATAAAATCTCCTAGCTTCGGCATTGGGTAAATCTTCCCCTCTAAAATGATCATTTACCATCTGCTCAGTACCTACACCGTAATCTACATCCGTTCTAATTGGATCTTCTAATCTAACCGCTGGCTGAGGTTCGCTAGTACTACCATGTTCATAATCAGTTTCCCCATGATGATACCAAATTTTGTATCTTCGTGTAAACCCACTCAAATATAGATGAGTCCAAACATCCCACTGTTTAATAACTTTTTTATTTTTACAATTAGAGCAAGGACATCTTAACATACATGTTTTTGCTTCCGGTTGTCGGTGAACTAACCCATGAATTCGGTTATACCTTGTTGGTATTCTTCCGTAAGCAATCTCGTGTTCGGATCCAAATGAGGTCGATCGATCCAAGAACGAAAATAATTTGAAGAAGACATGTTTTTTATGAATCAAATTCGTGTGTAAAGAGAGTGAGAGGGAGGATGAAGATATGGAGTGAATGAAGAGGAAGAGGGGTGCTTGTATTTATAGTTGAAATCCTGCCGACAGACCGAGGAAATTCCGACGGAATTCCGATGCAAACGGCTAGTTCGTCGGAATTTCCTCGGAATTTTTAAAATCCCCCAACGGCTCTCTAACGTCTATAATATTTCCTCGGAATTCATCGGTTTTTTTCAAGGAATACAATTTTCCTCGGTATTCCGTAAGAATATTCCGACGGAATGGAATTTCCTCGGAATTCCGTCGGTATATTCCGAGGAAACCAAATTTTGTGTTTCCTCGGAATTTCTTCGGAAATTCCTCGGTATATTCCGAGGAATTCATTTTCCGTCAGAACGTCCGTCAGAATACCGCTGTTTTCTTGTAGTGAACCAAAAGTAGATACCCAAAATAAGTTTGTCTAAACCAACAAAGAAACCTCTTCCAAGAAAAAACAAGAGATCAAATGTACGTATCATCCAGTGAAATCTCCTCTTCTTCATTCATCTGCTTCATTTTCTGCACACACCATAAACATATTGTTAATTCTTACACCAGAGACAAAAGAAGAGAGCTTTTAAGTGTACAAAAATCCAAAGAGAACAAAGATTACGTACAGTAAGGAAAGTGTGGGGGTTAAGGAAGCTGGAAGATCCTAAGATAACTTCTCTGTCAAGCTTTTCTGTAAGTTTGTGGCAAGCCCTTAAGTGCAACATCCCAAAAATGTATCACAGACTAAACTGATTGATGATTCCTAAATCTGGTATACAAGTATTCACAGTACTTCAGATATTGTTGCCCCTCCTACTATAAAGACGAAAATTCGCTGTCCCTTTTTCTTGAATGCACTAGATGTTCGTCCAAGAACCGAGTCACTGAAACATACAGAGAGCTTAAATCTCGGTATGATATAAGTCAATGTTGATTACACCATATCATCCATAACATCCTTATTATCCTTGTATAAAATTTGTTACTTTTTGTCGTCTGTCATGCAGTTTTTAGAGTTGGCTTGATATAAACTGGTAACAGATTCAAGTTCTCAGAATACAAAGTGAAAAAAAGGAATGGAGTTACCTGAAATATCCATCATCAGAAATATGGCGTCTTGCCCAACTTGGTGTTCGTCTTGAATGAGGCAACACTGGACTCGCTGATAGAGATTGAGGGCTAGAGTAGAAGAGTGGCGTAACACCCACATTTTCCATACAAAATAATAAATAACAATCTCTGAAATTTTCATTTATTACTTTTCATAAGTTACTTCAACGCCATAAATCTAATAGTAAAATAAACACCCAGAAACACCGAACCAATACAAATCAGTCATGCTCGTTAGTGTCATCTGAAAGTGGGAAAGAATGAGGAATGAGAAACAGGAGAGTCACTCAATGAAATATGTGATGATAAACCGCAAACCACTGACTCAGTACATATCACTACGACTATGTAGGCCTAACTCTAACATGAAACAAATACGGTATCCAGTACACCTCACAGAGTAACAATAAATGTCTAATGCACTAGACAACTACAATCAATGTGCTAGTATTACATAGCCATTCTCTTCACCATGCATTCCTCTTAAGGATATATACACGTACAAAGCGCCGTTAGAGTTATCATGCATACCTGCGCGATGTTTACATAACAGCGCGATGTTTACATAATTCCATTCTCTTCACAAGTCTATACTAATAAAAGAGACCTTTTGAGGCTCCATAGAGTGTTTACATAAGCAAAAAACACTTTTTCCGAAAGATGACACGTGGCATAAAATATAGTTTTACTCTATACTAATAAAAGAGACCTTTTGAGGCTCCATAGAGTGTCCACATAAGCAAAAAAAAACTTCTCCCGAAAGATGACACGTGGCATAAAATATAGTTTTACATTTTAATATTACTAATTTTCGAAAATTATAAATAATATGTAAACATTCAACATAAAAAATGAAAAAACTACATTAAACATATGTAAGATTACCATTTTTCACTTGAAAAAAGACGGCTTATCTCCATAATGTAACATTACCGTTTTATAAAAAAAAAGACAAAAAATATTATATATAATTTCGAAAATAATAAATATATGTAAACATACAACATAAAAATGGAAATACTACATTAAACATATGTAAGATTACCATTTTACATTTTTATTTTAAAAAATAATATGTAAACATACAACATAAAAAATGGAAAAACAACATTAAACATATGTAAGATTACAATTTTTCACTAAAAAAAACGTCTTATCTCCATAATGTAACATTACTATTTTGAAAAAAAAACATTATATATAATTTCGAAAATAATAAATAATATGTAAACATACAACATAAAAATGGAAATACTACATTAAACATATGTAAGATTACCATTTTACATTTAAAAATAACAATAATATGTAAACGCACAACATAAAAAAAAAGGAAAAGCTACATTAAACATATGTAAGATTATCATTTTTCACTAAAAAAAGGGCTTATCTCCATAATGTAATATTACCATTTTATAAAAAAATAAAAAAAACATAAATATAACTATTTGACTATTTGTCCAAGTTCTTCTATTAAACATTGCCGTTTTACATTAAAAATGAAAAATACATTAAGATTTAAACATATATCTTAAAATATAAAATATAGATATTAACAAAATATAAAGTTTAAGAAAGAGAAATACACAATATATAGAAAAATAAATAATAAGTAAATATTATAAATATATAAATCTATACTAATAAAAGATACCTTTTGAGGCTCCATAGAGCGTCCACATAAGCAAAAAAAACTTCTTCCGAAAGATGACACGTGACATAAAATATAGCTTTATATTTTAATATTACTAATTTTCGAAAATTATAAATAATATGCAAACATACAACATAAAAATGAAAAAACTACATTAAACATATGTAAGATTACCATTTTTCACTTGAAAAAAAGACGGCTTATCTCTAAAATGTAACATTACCGTTTTATAAAAAAAAAGTAAAAAAACATTATATATAATTTCAAAAATAATAAATATATGTAAACATACAACATAAAAATGGAAATACTACATTAAACATATGTAAGATTACTATTTTACATTTTTATTTTTAAAAAAAATATGTAAACATACAACATAAAAAATGGAAAAACAACATTAAACATATGTAAGATTACCATTTTTCACTAAAAAAAGACGGCTTATCTCCATAATGTAACATTACTATTTTGTAAAAAAAACATTATATATAATTTCGAAAATAATAAATAATATGTAAACATAAAACATAAAAAAATAGAAATACTACATTAAACATATGTAAGATTACCATTTTACATTTAAAAATAACAATTATATGTAAACATACAACATAAAAAAATGGAAAAACTACATTAAAGATATTTAAGATTACCATTTTTCACTAAAAAAAACGGCTTATCTCCATAATGTAACATTACCATTTTATAAAAAAAAAAAAACATAAATATAACTATTTGACTATTTGTCCAAGTTCTTCTATTAAACATTGCCGTTTTACATTAAAAATAGAAAAATACATTAAGATTTAAACATATATCTTAAAATATAAAATATAGATATTAACAAAATATAAAGTATAAGAAAGAAAAATACACAATATATAGAAAAATAAATAATAAGTAAATATTATAAATATATAAATATACGAATTATATATACAATAATTAGTAAATGCATAATTTTTAAAAAATGGAAAGAGTACATTAAATAAAATGTACATCTATCTTAAAATGGTAGTAAATTATATAAAAATGGAAATACCACATTAAACAAAAAAAAAATATAGTTTTACATCAAGAAAGTCTCTATAAAACTCATTATTCCATCAACATCAACCTCACACTATCAAGGAAAATTTCAAAGCACTCGAGCAAAAAAATGGTTCAACCATCAACTCTTGCCATCCCAAAAACCTTTAATGACCTTGAAGGAGATTTTTTATAACAACGAACTTTTTGTTAGGTGGATTCATTGTTGGGAAACCCGCAACTTCCAAAAGCCAAACTTATTCATGGGAATTGAATTGCTTTTCATAGACTCAAAGATATTCTTACAAATTAAAATTAATCTAATCTATAATTTTATTGTTAATATTCATACTAACTCTTTCATGATCAAACAATTACAGTTAATAACCATTCAAGCGTTTATCCCGAAACATTTCCTTCCTCGCCGAATCAGGTATTGGTTCATGTTTGTTTAGTATTGTTTTTCATTGTTGGGAAACCCGCAACTTCCAAAAGCCAAACTTATTCATGGAAATTGAATTGCTTTTCATAGACTCAAAGATATTCTTACAAATTTAAATTAATCTAATCCATAATTTTATTGTTAATATTCATACTAATTCTTTCATGATCAAACCATTACAGTTAATAATCATTCAAGCGTTTATCCCGAAACACTTCCTTCCTCGCCGAATCAGGTATTGGTTCATGTTGGTTTAGTACTGTTTTTGGTTTATTAACCGGTTTAGGATGGTCCTATTGTAAATATAATTTAAGTTGGTTTAGCATATATTATGCTTATAATACCTTAAATTAAATAATAGTAATATTATGCTTAAAATATAATTTTAGAGGGTTTTCAAATATAGTTTACAGAACATTATAGGTGATGAATTTAATTTATTAAATTCATTTATTACTTAAAACTAAGTTTTTTAAAAAACATACTGAGTTATAAATATCAATTATGGATTGGTGAGTATAACATGAAGACAAAACTATAAATATTTGATTTTCAAGATAAAAAATTCAGCTTTTATTCAGTTACTCAATATATAATATCTTGAATTATTTTTTAAAAAATATACATAATTTATATATATAGATTAATCTTCCAAACTTAAACTATTATATTATATATGAATGATGTTTTTAAATAAAAATAATTTCTGATTTAAAAAAAAATAAAAACAACAAATAGTTATTTTCAAATAATGGAAGTAATTTACATTATACTATCATTTAACAAGTATTAGATATGTTTTGATATATCATTATTTTCTATATCCAGAAAACAATAAATTGTTAAACATCAATATTATCTAGGTTAAGTATACGAACAACACAAATTCAAACATCAAAAAATATTTACATAAACATTATAATACAATAATTTAATCAAAAAATACAATTCAAAAAAACAATATTCAAAAGAATAGTTATATACTTAATATTTGAAAATCAAAGGTATTTTTGCTAAAATTGTACTTACCTGACCAAGGAGATCGACCATCTTTTTACGGATCGATCGATTGTTGAGCATGTGGTCGATCCGAAAATACTCTGCAGTTTAATTAAATATCTAAAACATTTATTCCAACACTCAACATATAGTTTTGCTAAATATGATAACTAGATAGCCAACAAAATTACAAAAAGATATTTAAATAGTAAAAAATATGTTAATTTAACGTGTTAAATTTTAAAAATAAATTTTAATTATGACCTAAATATAAATAATTTAACAACTTAAATTAGAAAAAAAAAAAAAATCCCGGGCGTAGCCCGGGTTAATCCCTAGTTTCTTAAATGGGTTCTCATTGTGAACTCATATCTAATAAACTCTTAATATAAGGGCAGGGTCAAACTACTATATACAAACTTTGAAAGAAAACGTGTTTGCCAAGATCATCTACATGAAATATTAGGAGCCACGGTTTTCTCAAATGCATTTGCAAAGACCAATTTCAAAGCAATAAAACCTGATAACGAAATTAAAATTTCAAGCAATCATTTCAAACAAATCATATACAATTTGAATTGAAATGATCAAATTATGTGTATCGTTATATTTGTAAGGATTACAAACGCAATTTAGGATTGATATGATGATGACAACCAATACGAATACATACGATTCCTTACAAAGTATTTGAGAAACACAAGAAAGTGTCATTTTCGGGTTTAAAGCATAAAGGGTGTACTATGATAGCTCTAAATAATAGTAGCACTTCTGCTGAGACATTCTTGTGGTGTACCATTCATACAATGATGTGAGTATGAAACATTGCATTATTATTGACATATGAATTATGAACTGTACAAAGTTTTTGAGGATAGTGTCATGTTTTCAATCTATCATGTTTTATTGCTTTTTATTGTAAACATGGACACTTATCAGAGCAATAAATGTTCCATATCTCAGGCTTAACACGATGGAACATATATTCCTGACATTAAGAATCTCCTCTTATGCTTCGCCAGCACCCAATAAAGACCACTTAGTGCATTACTAATGACCACTGGAGAAGATCCATATGGACATTGTAGACGTGCTGGAGATGGTCATACACTTTAAGAGAAGCAGACTTTAGGAGAAACAAATATATAGGTGTCTTCTCCACCTAGGGTGTCTGTTCAGACTTGAAGAGAAGCAGTGAGTATGTTATACAGACCAAAAGACAATGTGAGTTGATGATTTTCGCTTTGTCTGAGACAACTGTGTTAATCATATATGGTTAATTCTGTCTGACAGTTTCAAGTTCGTGACATGGAATATTGGGTAAATTTTGAAGCAAAAGTATCCCAAAATTGTTTTTTTTTTTTTTAAGTATGTGAATCTTCATTAAATCAATAATGATACAAGGAGATGCACGGTTTTGGAAGATCAAATCCTAAGTATCTAGGAAGCTAATGAAAGCAATTGTGTTGTAAAGAGCCACAAAAAAAGTTAAAAAAGACTCTCTAGAACAATGAAGGTCTAATCTTAATCCATAAGAACAAGATTAAAGCTTAGCTAGTTTGCAGAAAGCATAACAACCATTAAGCTACAGGAGATCTCAACTTAGTCTCATTGTCGGAACCTGCAACGAGAGAAGAGATCAGTAGAGCAGACAACCGGAGAACAGTCTGAGGCACCGCAGACCATCCCAAAGGCGACTCCAACTGGCGGACAGGCGAAGCAGGGGTGACCAAGCCCTGGTCCGGCCATCGCAACCGTCGAGGTCCACTCCAGACGTTGTACACACTCCACAAAGATAACAAACCAGGTCCCTGTGAGTCCATCCCAACACGAAGAAACCAGTAAAATAAGCACCGGTGAGTACTAGCTGTTAGGAAGCGGAGGTTAATACGGCAGAACTCCGGTCCCCACAACATTCTTCTATAGCTTTGTATACGGAGGAGTTGGAGACTCCCATCAACAGGCGGAAGGAAAGAAGGCACATCCCTTAACCAGAGACAGAACAGAGCAAGGCACCAAACCCATGACCATCTCACGTCAAAGAAAACAAACCGTAGCTTACCAACACGCCATGGAGGCTGTCATGAAAACTGGATGGAGAAGAAGTCCCCAGCGAAGGCCTCAGCTTCACCTTTTCATCTTAGACCGAAGGCTAGATGGGGAAATTCTGACTAGAGCAGTCGACAGCTGAGACGTGGGAGGACAGAGTAGGTAGAACACACCGGAGAAGATGAGGCAGCGACGCTCAACCACTCCGACAGACCTCCAAAACAGATCTGACCCATATCTGGTTCAAGTCAAACCCTAGATCTACAAAAACGTCGGTGCCTCCTGCTTAGATCCGACCACCAACGACCTCGCCACCACTCCAGAGTTGCTGAGTACACACTCAGAAACCGCTTTGGTTCACCGGATCCGGCCGCAACCCGATGAAGAACCAGAGATGATATGCAAAGAGGAGAAAAGAACGACAGATCTTAGCAGGGGAGGAGGCTGGACACGGGAGCGTTTTGGGGGTGGCGACCGACGGGTAGAGACCATCCGTCGGCCACCGGAAGAAGAAACAATTGGAGCGGCGAAGAGAAGAAGAGTTCGAGGGAGAGAGAAAAGAGAGAAAAAATCTCTCACCTCTCTCTAACTTTTTCTTCAGTTTCTCCCAAAATTGTTTGTTTTCGAGCAAAACAATAGCACAATAAATTTTCACCTCGATTTAGGATATGTTCATTATATTCTGTTTTCAGGCTGATGTTTTATTCTTTTCTTTTTAATCGGAAGAATAAAGCAGTGAGTATGTTTTGCATACCAAAAGACTGCGAGATTATGTGATTTTCTTGGTCTGTTCATGTGTTTACTTTTGATAAAATCAGTGACGTAGAATATTAGCAAAGCGTGTTTGTAGAGGTTTATTGTAAAGGAAATATGTTGATACAAAAACTATTTTTATGTATTGACCCGTGAGATGTCATAAATGGGAACGTGTTAGTGTTAAACTGTTAATCATACAAATTTGGGCTGAGCAGCTTTCTCCAAACAACACGTTAGCACTTTAAAGTTTAATTCATTGTGAGACTGACACGAACACATTTATTAAAATGTTTCTCTTTTAATATATAAGAGATTCATCACTAAGGGCCTGACTGGTTCAAACGCAGCGGTTTCTAGCGGGAGTTTGTGGATGCGGACGGCTGCGGTTTCTAGCGGTTTTAAGAGATTTGTACGACTGGTACTGTGGTTAAAAATTGGTGCGTTTGCGGGTGACTTATGACTGGTTAACTACCAAATGCAGTAACAGTCAAATAATAAATTAACAATATTTACATTTAATATAATTATAAAAATATCAAAATCATAAAATTATAATAAATATAAAATTCATATTTAGAAAGTTATAATTTTAATTTTTGAAAATTTATTGAAATTGTTTTTACTATAAAACTTTATAATATTAACTAAAATATAATAGATATATTTTAACATTTTCATAATTTCAATTTTAAATTTTTTATTAAATATTTTTACTTTTGTATATATATTGTTTAAAAAAAAAGAAAAAGATTTTACCCTCCCGCAACCGCCCGCAACCGCAAACGCTAGCTGGAGTCAGCTTTTGAATTTATGAGATTCGAAGCGGTTTGAAGCGGTTTATAGCGATTTGAGTGATTGTTGCAAACCGCCGACAACCGCTACCAACCGCAAAAGCTGCGTTTGCGGGTGGTAGCCTGAAAACCAATCGCCCCCAAAGACTACCCTAACGACATATATTAATTTGAAACCCTAGTATTATCTTTTCCTTTTCCATCAAGATAATATTTAAAACTTTGTGAATAAGAAGTCATGTCACTCAAATATTTATCTATACTATTAAAACAGAATCTCTAATAAAATTATACCCTCAGTTTTAGACTTATTTACAAAATCATGTCACTCATATATTTATGGCTAATTAACAGTATTAATTATCAAAAGATATTTAGGGATACTATCAATCCAAAAATAACCATAGATACAATATGATTTAGGTTTTTTGTATCCAAAACACCCAAATATATCCATAAATAACTAAAATAAATAATATATTTGATTTATAATTTTAATATTAAGTATTAATATTATTATAAGTATAATTATAACAAATATATGCAGTAGAACCTCTATAAATTAATACTCGATAAATTAATAATCTCTATAAATTAATAAATTTTGTCGGCCTCAACTTGGGCCAGTTCAAAATTTGACACAAATCGATAAAATAATAAGATAATATTTTTTTATAAAGTTATATGTAAATATATGGTCCCATTAAAATTATAAATTAATAATTTATATGTATACATATTTTATATAAATCAGAACCTATTATTATATTATTATTTTTATATTCACAATGGAATTATCTTTATATTTTCTTACCACTTAATATATTTTTGATGAGATTTAGTAATATTATGTTTAAAACCACATTTAAGTTCTATGCAATATATATTATATACACCGAAAAATATAATAAAATTAATATAAGTGTAAAATTTCAAAGAATAACAATTAATGTATATACACTAAAATCAATATATTTTTCTTATATTAGAATAAATATATCTTAAAATATAAGAAAATCTAAATAAGGAAACTTTTTTAAATTAATATCTCTATAAATTAATAAAATTCTAAAGTCTCAACATTATTAATTTATAGAGATTCTACTGTATATATATTTTATATTCGGTTATGTACGGATATCCATTCAATTCCCAGTATGGGTTCGTATCGATTTTTGGGGTTTCGAAAAATAGACCCTTTCAGATATTTAGGCCGGATCTTAGCAGAATCAATATCTGATTTTTAGGTCAGTTCTGGATTAGTTTTTCGGATGTGGACATTATTCCCAAATCACATTATTCCCAAATCCTATATCAGACTATCAAAAATTAAAACACATGATTTATAATTGAAAATTCTTTTTTTCAGTGGAATTTTTTAAAAAAAAAAATCTGCGCTTTCAAATCTCGGATCAAAATCTAGTAAGGTATTATTATGTTGCTCAAACAGAAAAAAAGGTATCTATACTATTATTTATGAAGTGATTTGGCTTATTTGTCATCTTCTCCATGATTTTAGTTAATTTACTTACTTGTCATCTTTTCCATGATTTTAGGATAAATTATTAGTTTAATTAATATTTTTTTTTATATCTATCTATTTATCATGATATTTAAAATCATGAAAAACACTATATATTTACCATGATATTTAAAATCATGATATACATGAACCTATTTTACATATATATACTAATATTTTTTAAAACAAATATTTTAATATATAATAAACATGATATTTAGGACATTTAATTAATAAACAGATATTAATAATATATACCGATAGTATCATCATTACTTTTCTCTCATTTATAATTTTAGTGACTAATATTATAGCTAATAGCTAATTTCTCTGATTTTTACTGAAAATATTGATCAAATACAGATTATTCTAAAATTTATTTATATGTAAGTATACTAATATATCTGAATTAATCAGTTTATTTAGTTAATTTGCTTATTTTTTCTTCTTTTCCATAGTTATAGGATAAATCATTAGTTTAATTAATATTATTATTTAATTTATTTATTTTTATATGTATATGTTTATAAATTATTTATCATGATATTTTAAATAATTAATAAACATAAACATATTTTACCAATATATATATATATACTAATATTTTTAAAACATATATTTTAATATATAATTATCATAATATTTAGGAATTAATAAATAGATATTAACAATATATACCGATAATATCATCATTATTTTTCTCTCATTTTATAATTTTAATGACTAATATTATAGCTAATTTATCTGATTTTTACTAAAAATATTGATCAAATACATATTATTATAAATTTTATATATGAGTATACTAATATATCTGAATTAATCGGTTTCTTTTGTTTATTCGGTTTGATCCCTTAATATATTGAACCATATTCATATACTGATGTTTTCTAAACATAACATCCTTGGTACTTCCAAATCCAGACTATTTTCTCTATTTCGGTTTGGTTCGGTTTGAATGGTTTGGTTTTACCAGATTGAACACTCCTAAACTATTGTTATTTGTTAATGTTTTATATTTGTGATTTTTTTTAATCCTTATAGTACCACATGATTTCTTTTCAGTCCAAATACAATATGCGTTAATTTCACATACAAAATTTCCTAATTTAGTTATTACTATAAAAAAGATTTTGATCCAAAATCTACATCACATAAATAAATATATGAAACAAAATAATATAATTTAATAAATTGATTACCAATATGAATATTGAAATTTTATAATTTATAATAATTTAAAATTTGTATCTAATTTAATTATTATTATTTTATTAAAAATTAAAATAAAAATTGTTAAATGTATAGATATATTAATCCGCACAAGGTGCAGCACATCAACTAGTTATTATTATATAGCTCGATACATACCTGTTATAAATTTCTGACATGGAGCCAAAACAAAACCATATTAAAAGTGCTTTCACATGATCCAAAACCCAAAGTAAAATTAAAAAATCACTGACACATGACCGTTTCTCTGTAAACTTTTTGATTGCGTCATGTTTCTAAGAAGAAATATCTCTCATTTTTAGAACTTTAGCTCACAAAAATATCAAAGCATTCCGTGTTTAGCTTTTCCCATTAGATTCAAGTGTAAAAAAAAACAAGACAGAGAAGCTAAAAACGAATTATTTTTATATTGCGATGCCTCCGACGAATGTCTCCGGCGAGCCACCGTATACCTCGGCGTCACTACCACCGCCAAAGGCGAAAACGAAAATTATCTCTCTATTCCTCGTAGGCGTTATCATGATATCAATATTCTCTCTCTTCCTCCTCCTTCTCGGCATCGCATCTCTTCTTCTTCTCCCTTTCCTCCTCTCCTCTCTCCATCGCCACCTACGATGTCGCCGACGTAACCGCCGACATGTATCCTCGGATGGGTTATCTTCAAGATTCGTTAAAAAGCTTCCGCAATTTAAATTCTACGAACCCACCACACGGCACGGAAGCGATTGCGTGGTTTGTCTTGATGGGTTCAGACAGGGACAATGGTGTCGGAACCTTCCTGGTTGCGGACACGTGTTCCATCGGAAGTGTGTGGACACTTGGTTGCTCAAAGCCGCGAGTTGCCCAATTTGCAGAGCTAGGGTTAGGTTGAGGGAGGAAGATGCACAAGAAGGAGAGTTGTTAAGATGTTTTGGTCATAGAAGAAGTAGTTTGTTAGATTTCTAAGTGTTCTGTTTATTTACTTTCAACTATAATTGAATTATGAGTTATTATAACTTTTTTCTTTGAATTTGCAAGTTTCTTTTACATTATTTGAAAATCTTTGTTTCTTTAAGGTACAACAACAAGGAGAATTGTGGAGATGTTTTGGTCATAGAAGAAGAAGTCGTGTGTTAGATTTGCAAGTGTTCTGTTTTGTTTCAACTATAAGTCTATAATTTAATTAGAAGTTATTATAATCATTTTTTTTAATTTGCAAGTTTCTCTTAACAATGTTTGCTCAAGTAGTATGATGTGTAAAGTTGAATTTGACAAGGATGTAACGTTAACTTGTAGTTTACGACTTATACTTGATGAGACCAATTGCTTCATTGGTTTATAGAATCCTTAGGTCTCTAAAAAGATGATGTATATATAGATATAGACGTTTTGTTTTTTTCTCCACGGTGTTGCTTGACCGTTTCAACATGAATTTTATGAAGTGAGTGTTGATCACGTACATTTAAACATGTAACCTCTTGTTTCATCGCTTTAACAACTCTTAGTATATATGATTCGGTTTCTTGACCTTGAATTCGTCTAAGTCTTTGTTTCTTTCTTTTGACTTTGGATCAAATATATAGGTGATATTTGTGGCTCTGTAGACTTGGTCTTGGTCAGTGGATGATAAGAAGATGGGTACTATATAAGCAGATGGTAATGAATGTATGATCTTAAACCCTCACAATCATTTCTAAAACCAATATTCATAATTTTTTCATTTCTATTTCTCTTGAAACCCCATGGCTTCCTTCTTGAATGTTCTAAAAGAGGTTATGTGTATCTTACATGAATCTGGCAAACTCTTTCTCAAGAACAAGAAGTTGATGTTCTCTGTCTTGGTATTCCCTCTGTTTCTAAATGTTTTAGTTTACTTGTTCAACGTCTTTGCCATCAAACCCGAGATAACAAACTTGATTCAAGAATCAAGTCTGATACCTTTGATGGATCCAAGCACCCCAGAATACTTAGCCCATCTTATGAAAGTCTTTCAAGATTTTCAACAATTTGTGGTGTCTTCATACATCTTTGCCGCAGTCTCCTCCGTCATCAACCTTTTATCGGTTCTAGTCATCGTCCATGCTTCTGCTCTTACTCATAAAGAAGAGAATGTGAAGCTCAAAGATTTTCCGGTTCTTCTGACCCTTAAATATTGGAAGGGACCTCTTGTGACCTATTTCTACATTGTTCTGTTCACTCTTGGCTATTGGTTTCTCTTCTTCATAGTTCTTTTCCCTCTTCTTTTGTTCTCTACAAAACTCGATTACTTGGCAGCCAAGTCTGGGGCTTTGTTTGTTCTGTTCTCAGTGTTTGAGTCCTATTTAGCTATCGTTTGGTATCTATCTTTGGTCATATCGATCCTCGAGGAAACTTATGGGATCCAAGCTTTGGGGAAAGCTGCAAAGATCGTTAAAGGGATGAAACCGAAACTATTCCTCTTGAATCTTTTCTTCGGTTTAGTGTCCTTCGGTTTAGTTCAGATAGTGAGGCGGGTGGATTTGAACAGTTCATTTCCAGTTATCTTAACCATCGGTTTGGTTCTTGTGAGTTCTATCGCTGCAGTGAGGATGTTTCAGCTTGTGAGTTACACCATTACCTATTTCCAATGTAAGGGACTCCAAGGCAAAGACGTTGAGTCGCTGAGGGATGTTGAATATATGAAACTATCCTCCACTACGCTCATAGGAGCATTGCCTTGAAGTATTTGAAGAGATATGGTATAGTCTCATGAATGTATTGTGTGTTTGTAATCGGAATTGGTTACGTTGTATATATATATATCAATAATCAAAGGTCTGGTTGAATATCTAGAATGATATATTTTTATTATGTTATTGCCGTGTAACTATTTCGATTAAAATGCCAAAGCCACTGGATTACTAAATAACTCAGTCTTCAGGATAAATAAACACAAGTGTGGGAAACTTTTCTCGACTTTCTTTAGTTTGACATGTTCAGGTTTCAAGAGCAAACATATACCAAGACTTTGATGTTCTATGTTTCAATAGTGTGAAATTTACATGCGTATGACTTTGCCTCCATGTGAGGTGTTTATAATTATACATAGAAAAGCAAATAGATATGTCATGAATTGCATTTCAATTTTGTGTGAAGTGTTTAGGTGTTTCAGTCTCATTTCGCAAATTACATTGACAAATATCACATTATATATACTATCAAATTCAAAACCCTTGGTGTTACATAGTAAGTTCATACAGTACAACAATATGATTTGATGGTGTCATATGTAACAGTAGAACGGACTAGTTTTTCATGGATCATACTTGTCAAGCTCATAAAACTCAATGTTCTTGTACTTCTGCGAGATGATCTCAGCTTGAACCTTTCTTGCAGTATCTGTCGCGCACCCTACGAGAATCAGAACAGAAGTACCAGCAAATCCTCTGAATGCTGTCAAGTGAGTGATCTGTTCCACCACAGCAGGACCAGCAGCAAGAACAGCCAGAAATGCTGATCCAAGAACAGATATCCGGCCAAGAACCTGAAGAGTATTCAAATATTATATAGATTGATGATGATAAACCAAAATGTTAAGTTTGAAGAAACTGAGGAAGGAGAGAGAGAGAGAGAGGATCTTACGGTTTTGATGAAGAGAGCAGTGCTTTTACCAGGCCGGACAAGAGGGATGGATGCACCTTGTCGTTTCAATTGTTCACTCACATCGTCTGGGTCAAGTTGCAGGAAAGTGTAGTAGTAGTTGAAGAAAGCTATGAGAAGTATGTTGGTTGGAAGATAGAACGAACCTGCAAAGAGTTTTTGGTATAAATCTTACTTCCTCGATATAACATTTGAAGTAGAAGAACTCACCTCCGGGGTTCAAACCATAAGCAACATTCTTCAGAGAAGATATGCCGGTGAATCGCGCTAGAGTAGCAGGGAGAGCAAGAGATGACGTGGAGAATATGATAGGCATCACTCCAGCACTATTGACCTTGAATGGAAGATAAGCAGACTTCTGAAGCCCACCTGCTTTGCTGGTGTATCTCGACGCATAGTTGAGCGGAATCTTCCTCTCTGCTTCCTGAAACACTTTGCTTGTTAGTTAGACTATAAACTCCTGAATAAAGCTTGGTTTATACTCTCTCAATTTCATTTTAATCATCATTTTTAAATTTCTGCAAAAAGATTAAGAAAACACTTACTTTTCTATATTTTTAAAATTAAAAATATCATTACCTATACTCCTAACCATATTTCAACTAATAGAAACTAAAAAATATTGTTAATAAATTTCGCATTGAAATTCTAAAACGGTACTTGTTTTGTAAGGAAAATTTTACTCAACAAGAACAATTAAACTGAAACGGAAGGAGTAGTTAGTTAGTTACCTGAACATAGACGATTCCAAGTACCAAGAGAAGGAATGAAACAACTATAGTAGCGAGACCAGTATAGTTCCCTTCTTGCAAAGCTTCTGCCGCTGTTCTACCAAATGAAGCAGGCAAGTAAGAGATAATACTCGTGAATATCAAAAGCGAAGTGCCGTTTCCAAGCTTCAGATCAGAGATTCTCTCTCCAATATAAGTAGTGAGGACAGAGCCAAGCGTTAGCAGCGTGACGGACGAAACAACCCATTCAGTGCTGAAGTCATTCACGTAAGGACGGAGGTAAACCGCTTGTCCTATCGCCTGCACTATAGCGAATCCAACCGAAGCATAACGAGTGTACTGAAGGATCTTTTTCCTACCCGCTTCGCCTTCTTTCTTCTGAAGGTCTTGCAGCTTGGGGTAGACTTGAGCAAGAAGCTGAAACACGATCTGGGCGTTGATGAAAGGGACGATACCGAGGGAGCATATGCCGAGTCTACCAATGCCACCACCGGAGAATGTGTCTAGAGTGGTTAACAAGCTGTTCTGATCCAAGTTTCCGACAAAGGCTTCTCGGTTGACTCCACCTAGTGGGATGTAGATTCCGAGGCGAGAGAGTGCTAAGAAGCCGAGAAGCTTTAGGAACTTTCCAGGTAATGGGCCTTTGAAGAAATCTCCAAAGTCAATGGAACTGTCCTCAATAGCCGCTGGGAAAACATTCAAAAGAGTAAGCATCACTCTAACAAGAAAGTGAATGTATGTAAGCTTAACGGACCTGCCACGCCTCGACCAGAAGACGGCTTATCTCTTTTGCTACCAGAGGAGCTTTCAAATGATGGAGACAAAACACTCAGAAGGCTTTCCCAAATGCTACTCAGGCCAGAAGCTTCTTTTGGATTAATGCCCAAAGGATCAAATGTCGAAACCTCAGAGCTGAACAGAGATACTCCAATCAGGAAATATGTAAAGTAAAGTGATATAGAGCAGCCACATATAATCTATTCATGGAACCAGACATAGCCTAAGAAACACCAATTGGTCCTAAAAATCTTTCTTTTTTTTTCGTTTCCTCAGCAAACAATGCACAGTAAAGTGATAGAACAGCAACATATCAAGTTCTATTGAACCAGACACAGCCTAAGAAACACAAAATAGTCTTAAGAACATTTTCCGAAAAATGTCAAGTCTTATCAAACCAGACATAGCCTAAGAAACATCAGAACTGGTCCTAAAAATCATTTTCTTTAGTTTCATCCACAAAGCAGAGAACTTTAAGTCGCATTATCTATGTAAGGACCTGTATAATCGATTTCAAGTGGAACCCATCTGATATAAAGATTGAAAGTACCTTCTAGAGTTGATGACCAGACCGAGATTCTTCCATGAATTGGCTTTACAACAAGTGTTCCTGGTTTTGGTCGGAATGGAGAAGCTTGGTCCGTACAGAGAAGAGCTTCGGAGTCTCCAGCATGATTTGGGGTTGAGACGAGACAGAGAAGCGAGGTTTGAAGAAGAAGAAGAGTAAGAGGAAACTTGGCTTACCGTTATCATCCTTATCCCTTCCGTCTTCTCCAGACGAACGAACAATCTCTTCTTCTTTTTTTTCTTAAGTTTATGTTTTTGTTTATGGGCTTTTGTGTGCCCAGCATATATTTTGCATCCACTCTGGTTTGGGCTTCTACGACTCATAACCTAAGCTGGCTAGCGTTCAAAGAATTACCCTATGAAATAAACAAATTAATTTTCTGGTTTTAGTTCTTAAAAGTATAAGACTTGTTCGGATATTTGTAAAATTGGTTTGGTTTTGACTCGATTTTTTAAAAAATTTTGGTTATGTTCTTGTAAAAATATCAAAAACCAGCTAGTTCATGGTTTGGTTCAAATTTTTCGGATAATTTTGAGTAATTACATATAATTCAGGGGGAAATTTCATGTTTACCATTTTCATGTTACCATTATTCATCTTTACCACAACTAAAGAAAAACATTTTCAAAAATATCTTCTTCATTAAATGGCAAAAAACTCTTATACTATTGTTCTCTATATATATAATAAATAATTATTTAAATAAATAAAAAAATAAAAAATAGTTTTTTATGTTTCCGAATTATAATTTTTCAAATTCAAATCTTTTTATATTTTTATTTGAAATTTTTTTCGATTTTTTTTCAAAATTTCTTTTTGAAAATCAAAAATTATGTTTGAAACTAAATTTCACATTCCAAAAACCCTACCCTGCCCCTCAGCTCTAAACCTTAAATCTAGATTAGTTAACCCTACAAATATAAATATATTTTATCTTTCACTAAAAGTGAAGGTAAAGTAGTTAGTGTAAACATAAAAAATAGTACTATGAATGTGGTAATGGCAATTTCCCTTTTTTTAAAAAAAAAAAATATATATATTTCTTAAGTATATATTTATATATTTATTAGAATCATATATTTTAAATTCTAAAAATCCTACCCCACCCCTTAACTTTAAACCCTAAGTCTAGATTAGTTAACCCTATGAGTATAAATGTTTTTTACCCTTCATTAAAAATGTTGTTTGGATTTACATATCATATAATTTAGATAATTCCATATTAGTTAAATAAAAATATTTGGACAATTCAGTTTTTAAATAATTTTCTGTTTCTAAATAGTATTTAAAGATATATAAGTATTTAATTATATATTTATTAATAAAAATAGTGTTTAGTGTGATGGATAGCATCACACCAAATTTGATGTGATTTTAATTATAATATTATATTAAGATAGTGTAACTTTTACACTAAAAGTTACACTATCTTATTGTTGGATAAAAAAGACTTTTTCTGTTTTTTTTTTATCAACTGACTTATCTTTTTGTTGTATTTTTTTTTCTGTTTCTTTTTCTTCAATTCTTTTTTTTAACTCGAGGGTATCTGAAATCCATAGAAATGCATAGATTAATCTCCAAGGAAATGTGCTGCCTACGGATAGACACTTTTTCTGGGCATTGAAATGAGCTCTAAAACATGGACTCATATCCTTGTTAAATGCCAGAATAATTGTAACTTAGTTTCACGCAGTACGTAGATCAAATCTGACACATGTTAGCGTCCCAACCCCGTCCCCTTATCATCCGACCACAATCACCCGGTCTCAATTGTATTCTACTTTTAAAACCAATTTTTAAATACGAAGACCTTTTACAAAAAAATATTTACAAGTTATCTCCGATAAAACCAAATATTTACCATAACAAGATCACATTTGAACTTGCACAATAAGAATTGACCAATCCACAATAATATATCTTCAACAAGTAACAGGTGAAAGCCATTCCTCGAATATTACAAATCTAAATGTGTGAGATAGCTCTGCCAAACCACTCGTCACCGCTGCAAGTTGTAGCCTGCAACTCATATGTTGGGTTATATATTTTTATGATCACAATAACTTATTGGACAACTGGTGAGTAGGATAACAAAGGAGGTGATAGTTGTTAAGTGTTTTGTACCGGGTTGACCTAGGAACTTGAATCAGTGCGGATGTGATCAGCATATAACCCGATCTTATAGTTCATATAAGATAAAACTCTACATATACGACTTCCTCTCTTTTAAGGAGAGGGGATCCAAAATTTACACACGAAACACTCAAATACCAAAACTATATCCTATTCTGAAGATGTAAACATTTTTTTATGAAAGCTGTAACATATATTTGATGAAGCTTCAAAGTAACGCTTGTGCTATAAATTATATTTATATGCATGTTAAAAACGAGTATATCCAAGCAAATAACAAGGCATTAATCTGCAAAGTTTGTTTAGTTCAAATTTTTCGTTATTAAACATTATGTTATCTGTTTTGTGATCAGCTTAAAATACGGTTTGTCTGACAGATTCAGCTGAGAATGGTTCAGCTCAAGCCTTACCATCTACCATGTGATTATATGATTTCCTTAGTTTATGATTTATTTAGTTTCAGAATACTATATGCGTATCGGCATGCTCTTTCTAGGGGAATCGGCTTTACACGAGAGCAAAACTAAAGGAAAAAAATAGTTAAAATTATTTAATAAGAACAAAAAGGATTATGCGATGATGGAGCATCTTATCATGTGGTTAAATCCAAACTACTTTACTTCAAAGATGTAACGTGAGTGGGTTCCTCCTTCGTGGCGATGTCACAATAGAGACAACTAATAACCCCCACTCAGATGAACAACAATTTAGTAAACTATGTAAAAGTCTTTACAAATTGTACATCATGAAGATGGTGGGAGAGAGAGAACCAATCAAATCCTTCCATGGCGCAGTGTTTTTGAAACCAGACCGGAAGCTGAACCGGATAATTTTGGGTCACGGTTTAATCTGGTTCGACCGGGTCAAACTTGGTTTAATAATCAGTTTTAATATACTTTTAGTGTATATATTTAAAAGTAATGTTAGTAAATATTATACATAATTAAAATATAAATGAATTTAAAACATAAAACATTATAAATATAAACTAGTTTTATGTTTATATCATTAATTTTTAGATTTTGATTGTTCTAATGGTTTTTATCAGTTTAATAACTTTAAGCTCCAATTTGGCTACGTGACCGGTTCATGGTCGGACCAATTATTAGATCCAACCCGACTATGTAACCGGTTCATGGTCGAACCCGGTTCAACCATCGGATTGGTTTGGTTTTAAAAACACTGTTCCATGTCAATTTCGATTACAGTTTATATCCGTGAATTCAATGTTTATATAAAAAAATATTCAAGATGCTATTAAAAATCTCAATTTACTACACAACACTTAAATGTATTTCCTGGTTTAACACTTTTATTTTAATAAAACTATGTCTAAAAATTATATGTCTAATATTCTGAAATGTATTAGTATGTAAATTCACACTTGACAATAGTTTTATTTGTATTCTGTTGAAGATTTCGAGTAAGTTGTTTTTCATTAGTTTGTCAACGAACAGAACTTAGGTTCATTTCCTATAGTGAACCTTTAAATTTACCATTTCTCTTACCACCAATCAAAGTGCCACCTAGATAATTAATAAAAATATTAAATTTTATTTAAAAAGTTTAAAATAGTTAAAAAAAAATGATGCCTAACAAAACACTAAATCCTAAATTCTAAACTCTAAATCTAAATCTAACCCCTAAATACTAAACCCAAACCCAAACCCTAAACTCAAACCCCAAACCCAAACTCTATACTATAAATCCAAATCCTAAACCCTAAACCTAAACTGTAAATCCAAACCGTAAACTCTAAATCCAAACTCAAATCCTATATCCTAAACCAAACTGTAAACCTTAAATCCAAATTCAAACTTTTTAGGTTTAGGGTTTATGGTTTGAATTTAAGGTCTAAAATTCAGGTTTAGGGTCTAAGATTCAGGTTTATGATATATAATTTGGGTTTAGGGTTTAGGTTTAGGATTTGGATTTATGTATAGGGTTTGGGTTTATGATCTAGAGTTTGGGTTTAGGATTTAGAGTTTGAGTTTAGGATTTAGGGTTTATAATTTTAAGATTTAGGATTTTGTTAGTAACATCATTTTCTTTTTAATTATTTTTTATTTTTATTAATAATTTAGGTGACACTTTGATTTGATTGAATATAAGAGAGGTGGTGGTGAAGGTTTCGTCCGCAAACCCGAAACTTCTACATCAAAAATCATTAATAACAGTTTAATCAACATTTAAATGTGTCTTTGCGTCCTTTTTTTCTGATCGAATGTGTCTTGTGTCTATGGCGGCATGGATTCTAGAAGGAATATAAAAAAGGCATTGCGAAAATAGAGGTGATAAATTACAAAAAGAAATAACCAAAAATCCAACGATGAATGATGAATGATGAATGATGAATGATGAATGATGAATGATGAATGATGAATGGAAAGTGCACCTCTCTCAAAAGTAATTCCTGATTGGTGAGCACATTAACAACGTGGGGCCCATTCTGCGCAAGACCCACTCCAACTTGTCTGGTCTCCTTCGTTGCTTGTTTTACAATTTACACTGAACGCCAAACTATTCACTTGTGTACTTACGAAAACGCCACTCTGTATTATTATTATCAGTGGTTTTTTATTATTTCTTTGGTGGAAAGTGAAAGTATGCTACATTTTGATAATCATATTAAACCATATCTAACCAATATAAACACTAATAGAACAATTTTAAATATGATCAACAACATCATACTTTATTCTAACAATGTCTTAATTAATGATTTGGTTTCGGTTTCCAAAATATACCATGATTTCAGATTTCTAGTCCATTTTTAGAGACATATAATGAAGTAAAAAAAAATACAATTTTTCTATACTGATTTGCACACTTTAAAATAATTAATTTGACTTTACTCAGTTATAAAAGACATAAAAGTATTAAACTATATTGCGATGACAAATCATTTTATTAGTATTACCTAAAACGTATGTAAACACGTCTTGGAACAATGTTAAATATGATAAATGACATCATATTTTATTCTAACAATGTCTTAATTAATTATTTGGTTTTAATTTTGCCCAAAATATCATGATTTCAGTCCATTTTTAGAGACATAATGAAGTTGAATAAAAGACAAATTTTATTTTCTTTGCTGATCTATACACGTCAAAACTAATAAATTCTACCTTACCTAAATTAATATAAAACCTTAAAAGTATTAAATTATATTAGGTTGAAAAATTCTTTTTATTATCAGCCAAACAATATGAAACATAGGAATAAATGTCATTTGTCAAAAAAAAATGTCCTTTAACTATATTTTGATGATAAATCCCTTATATATTAAAGGAGAAACATTGTAATAAATACATTCACACTATAATAGACACGTAACAGTTTAACAATAATTTGATAATAAGTATGTTAATGCGTTCACACTATGTTCATAAATGTGTTCATATTATGTACTTTAAACTTTTTTTAATATAAAACTCACATACATGGTTCCAATAAAACTCCAAATTTTTCGGTTCGAATAAAATTAAATAACGAATCAAAACCTAAACTATATATATATGTTATTTTTATTGTTTACAGATAAAGTTGAGCAAAATATTCATAAATTTTGATTCGATTCGTTATCCATTTTGATTTGAACCAAAAAAATCTGGATATCCGTAAATCTACGAAACAAATCAAATACTAAAATACAATATCCAAAAAAGAAGCAAATCACAAATACTAATATTTTTAGGAACATATATCTAATTCGATATGTTATATGCATATATATATAAACATATATGTAAAGAATTATATATATATGTTATATATATTATACTTTATATCAGTTTTACAATATTTTATGAATTAAGTTTATTATATTAGGTACTAGAATTTAAAAAGTTAAATAATGTTTTATTTTTGTAATAAATTTTTATTATTAAAATTTTCAATTATTTTTAAAATTTTATTTTATTTACGGATCAAATCGGATATTCTTTAAAATTCTAAAACATTTCGGATGTCCGAGTCACCGAATATCTAGGTGGCTAAAGATCGAATCTACACGAATGCTTTCAAATACCTAGATATTCGAAATGTGTCCACCCCTATTTACGGATACAATTTTATTTTCTTTATATGAAAAAATGACTAATCTCAAGGCCTTTTTTATTTAAAATTAATTTTAATTTTATCTTTCATGTATTATTTTGAACAAAAATGTCATTTAATATTAATTAGCAATATTTTTATATATTTGTCAACTATTTTATATACTTTTTACATACACATACATATGTACCTTGATGTGAGCACCTTGTAACTAAGTATTCACCATAACTAAAGTATCTAATTTTTTTGAAAGTTGAAATATTTTTTCTTAATGCTTCTTTTACTACCGACCAAATTGTAGTGAAATGAAATGTCTTAATAGTTTTCTTTTATTTTTCTTAAACTATTATCTGTTTAGGAACTATAATATGAAAATATTGGATCGATACGACGATTATCTAAAATTCATAATATGAAAATAAACAAATAATATTAATTTTTGGTTTTTACCGAATAAAACAAAAAATCAATCATTTTAACCGAATAAACTAAAATGAATATTAATTGAAAATAATAGTTATATTTTAGAAGATTAAAAACCAAAAAAAAACTTAAAACCGAACTAATATCCAGATTAAACAGATTTAATGTCTTTTTATTAAAAATAACGAAATTAATAATCACATTCTTCGCAAGACGAGGATTATTGCCTAATGAATTAGTATTACCCAAAAATGTGTGTAATCTAGCTGTCCTGTAATAATATTCAAATCTTGGAGATCATTGTGATAATACAAAATAATCACTTAGAGGAATATAATATAACTTTCATTGAAATTAAAGATTTTATCAAAGATCTTAAGGAAAATACAGAGTGTCAGCTCTGTGACTTATTAACACCTAGATGAGCATTTTATGACGTCACATTAAATCCAACCGTGTCATTCCTTTTTGAAAAAAAAAACATATTGCTACACGTTTTCTTCGCTGTCTTCAAAATTCAACATCTCTGGAGAAAAAAAAAGAATATAAAAACGAAAAAACAAACAAACTGGTCAATGGAGATTGGTTGATTTGAATCCACAAGAAAGAAAAAAAACCCAGTCGTCAAAATCCAGTTTTTGATTTATCTGGGTTTCGAATATTCTCCATTTCCACCAATCACAGCACGAAAAGTATTCACCTTTTTTGGGTTTAATGGATGCAACGACGGAGAAATTCGTTGCTTCACGGTCATCCACGGTTGATTCCACCGCGGCGATGAGAGGCTGTGGGCTTGCTAATCTGACGTGGGTCGGTGTAGACAAGGAGGAGCTGCGTCAGAGGCTGTTGATGCCTGAGTATTTACGTTTGGCCATGCGTGACTGTATCAAAAGGAAAGATGCCTCGGCGATTCCTGACCATTTGCTTCTTCCCGGTGGCGGCGTCGCTGACATGGCTCCTCACGCGCCGATGGTTGTGTTTATCAATCCTAAAAGTGGTGGTCGTCATGGTCCGGTGCTTAAAGAGAGGCTTCAACAGTTGATGAGCGATGAACAGGTTTGGTTTTGTCTTTGTAACTGACTTCTTCTTTTTTTTTCTGGTTAAGACCAAACAAAAAATGTTTTTTTTTTAATTGGGTTTGTGAAATCTTTATTCATATCTGCTTTGTGAATGTAACTGGTCTGATCTATGGATTGGTTTAGTGTGTAGCAGAGATGTGTTTTGTGTTCTGTCTTAATCAGATTCTCTTTTATTCTTTGCTTCAGTTAAGAAAATTATTCAACTGTTATAAATGGTCATGCTTGGTTGATGTTAGATCTTTTGGTTAGGTAGGGGAATTTTTTTTTTTGGTCGTTGGAATGATAAGTTGACTTTTTAAGAAGGAACATTTTGAGTGTTCTGCAATGAATCTCTGTTTCTGGTTAAGGTCAAACAATTTGTTTTTGTTGGATTTGTGAATAGTTTTGAAATCTAATTCATATCTACTAAGTGGATCTTTCTGATTAGATTATGAATGAAACCTGCCTGATCTATGGATAATGGATTGGTTTAGTGTGTAAAGAGAGATGTGTTTTGTGTTCTGTCTTAACAAGATTTTCTATTATTTATTTTTCAACTGTGTGATTTGGGTTTCATGCTTAGTTGATGCTGGATCTAGTTGGAAAAATTGTGTGTTTCTTGTTGTTGTTGGATGATGCGTTGACTTCAAAGATTATATATTTTGAGTCTTCTGTAATGCTGAGTTTCTGTTTGAATGGTCGAAAATTATTTGGAATTTTGTGAATTTTTTTCTTTCGGGAATAGGCTTTATAATTGGAATTTTCATTGGTGATTTTGTATTAAAAACAGGTGTTTGATCTCACGGAAGTGAAGCCACATGAGTTTGTTCGATACGGTTTGGCGTGTTTGGAGAAAGTTGCAGCGGAAGGAGATGAATGTGCTAAAGAATGCAGAGCTAGGTTAAGGA